>NW_028244534.1:0-219738 GCF_964263255.1 Lissotriton vulgaris
CAAAATGGTCAATATGGATGAAATTTTAACATTTAATCTTTTGACTCTAAATGACTGTTGGATGTGAATTATGACTTTTTCAACTAAAATAAGTGTGTTTAAAGTCATTTATGTGCCTGAAATTGGTCAAAATTAAAGCTTTTGAGTAAGCAAAACTCTGTAAAAATGGCCATTTTGGTCACTCTGAGGGGTTAAAAGTGGTTATTCAACATGAGGCACGATCCAATTGACATTTTGAATCATTTTTGGTACAGTCCCAAAAATCCATTTTCTGATGAAAAACGATGACTCCGGACCTGTCGAACGTTCCCAAAATGGTCAATATGGATGAAATTTTAACATTTAATCTTTTGACTCTAAATGACTGTTGGATGTGAATTATGACCTTTTCAACTAAAATAAGTGTGTTTAAAGTCATTTATGTGCCTGAAATTGGTCAAAATTAAAGCTTTTGAATAAGCAAAAACTCTGTAAAAATGGCAATGTTGGTCACTCTGAGGGGTTAAAAAGTGGTTATTCAACATGAGGCACGATCCATTTGACATTTTGAATCATTTTTGGTACAGTCCCAAAAATCCATTTTCTGATGAAAAACGATGACTCCGGACCTGTCGAACGTTTCCAAAATGGTCAATATGGATGAAATTTTAACATTTAATCTTTTGACTTCAAATGACTGTTGGATGTGAATTATGACCTTTTCAACTAAAATAAGTGTGTTTAAAGTCATTTATGTGCCTGAAATTGGTCAAAATTGAAGCTTTTGAGTAAGCAAAAACTCTGTAAAAATGGCAATGTTGGTCACTCTGAGGGGTTAAAAAGTGGTTATTCAACATGAGGCACGATCCATTTGACATTTTGAATCATTTTTGGTACAGTCCCAAAAATCAATTTTGTGATGAAAAACGATGACTCCGGACCTGTCGAACGTTTCCAAAATGGTCAATATGGATGAAATTTTAACATTTAATCTTTTGACTCTAAATGACTGTTGGATGTGAATTGTGACTTTTTCAACTAAAATAAGTGTGTTTAAAGTCATTTATGTGCCTGAAATTGGTCAAAATTGAAGCTTTTGAGTAAGCAAAACTCTGTAAAAATGGCCATTTTGGTCACTCTGAGGGGTTAAAAAGTGGTTATTCAACATGAGGCACGATTCCATTAACATTTTGAATCATTTTTGGTACAGTCCCAAAAATCCATTTTCTGATGAAAAACGATGACTCCGGACCTGTCGAACGTTCCAAAATGGTCAATATGGATGAAATTTTAACATTTAATCTTTGACTCTAAATGACTGTTGCATGTGAATTATGACTTTTTCAACTAAAATAAGTGTGTTTAAAGTCATTTATGTGCCTGAAATTGGTCAAAATTTAAGCTTTTGAATAAGCAAAAACTCTGTAAAAATGGCAATTGTGGTCACTCTGAGGGGTTAAAAAGTGGTTATTCAACATGAGGCACGATCCATTTGACATTTTGAATCATTTTTGGTACAGTCCCAAAAATCCATTTTCTGATGAAAAACGATGACTCCGGACCTGTCGAACGTTCCCAAAATGGTCAATATGGATGAAATTTTAACATTTAATCTTTTGACTCTCAATGACTGTTGGATGGGAATTATGACTTTTTCAACTAAAATAAGTGTGTTTAAAGTCATTTATGTGCCTGAAATTGGTCAAAATTGAAGCTTTTGAGTAAGCAAAACTCTGTAAAAATGGCCATTTTGGTCACTCTGAGGGGTTAAAAAGTGGTTATTCAACATGAGGCACGATCCATTTGACATTTTGAATCATTTTTGGTACAGTCCCAAAAATCCATTTTCTGATGAAAAACGATGACTCCGGACCTGTCGAACGTTCCCAAAATGGTCAATATGGATGAAATTTTAACATTTAATCTTTAGACTCTAAATGACTGTTGGATGTGAATTATGACTTTTTCAACTAAAATAAGTGTGTTTAAAGTCATTTATGTGCCTGAAATTGGTCAAAATTAAAGCTTTTGAATAAGCAAAAACTCTGTAAAAATGGCAATTTTGGTCACTCTGAGGGGTTAAAAAGTGGTTATTCAACATGAGGCACGATCCATTTGACATTTTGAATCATTTTTGGTACAGTCCCAAAAATCCATTTTCTGATGAAAAACGATGACTCCGGACCTGTCGAACGATTCCAAAATGGTCAATATGGATGAAATTTTAACATTAATCTTTTGACTCTAAATGACTGTTGGATGTGAATTATGACTTTTTCAACTAAAATCAAGTGTGTTTAAAGTCATTTATGTGCCTGAAATTGGTCAAAATTGAAGCTTTTGAGTAAGCAAAACTCTGTAAAAATGGCCATTTTGGTCACTCTGAGGGGTTAAAAAGTGGTTATACAACATGAGGCACGAACCAATTGACATTTTGAATCATTTTTGGTACAGTCCCAAAAATCCATTTTCTGATGAAAAACGATGACTCCGGACCTGTCGAACGATTCCAAAATTTCAATATGGATGAAATTTTAACATGTAATCTTTTGACTCTAAATGACTGTTGGATGTGAATTATGACTTTTTCAACTAAAATAAGTGTGTTTAAAATCATTTATGCGCCTGAAATTGGTCAAAATTAAAGCTTTTGAGTAAGCAAAACTCTGTAAAAATGGCCATTTTGGTCACTCTGAGGGGTTAAAAAGTGGTTATTCAACATGAGGCACGATCCAATTGACATTTTGAATCATTTTTGGTACAGTCCCAAAAATCCATTTTCTGATGAAAAATGATGACTCAGGACCTGTCGAACGATTCCAAAATGGTCAATATGGATGAAATTTTAACATTTAATCTTTTGACTCTAAATGACTGTTGGATGTGAATTATGACTTTTTCAACTAAAATAAGTGTGTTTAAAGTCATTTATGTGCCTGAAATTGGTCAAAATTGAAGCTTTTGAGTAAGCAAAACTCTGTAAAAATGGCAATGTTGGTCACTCTGAGGGGTTAAAAAGTGGTTATTCAACATGAGGCACGATCCATTTGACATTTTGAATCATTTTTGGTACAGTCCCAAAAATCCATTTTCTGATGAAAAACGATGACTCCGGACCTGTCGAACGTTCCCAAAATGGTCAATATGGATGAAATTTTAACATTTAATCTTTTGACTCCAAATGACTGTTGGATGTGAATTATGACTTTTCGACTAAAATAAGTGTTTTTAAAGTCATTTCTGGGCCTGAAATTGGTCAAAATTGAAGCTTTTGAGTAAGCGAAACTCTGTAAAAATGGCAATGTTGGTCACTCTGAGGGGTTAAAAAGTGGTTATTCAACATGAGGCACGATCCATTTGACATTTTGAATCATTTTTGGTACTGTCCCAAAAATCCATTTTCTGATGAAAAACGATGACTCCGGACCTGTCGAACGTTCCCAAAATGGTCAATATGGATGAAATTTTAACATTTAATCTTTTGACTCCAAATGACTGTTGGATGGGAATTATGACTTTTTCAACTAAAATAAGTGTGTTTAAAGTCATTTATGTGCCTGAAATTGGTCAAAATTGAAGCTTTTGAGTAAGCAAAACTCTGTAAAAATGGCAATGTTGGTCACTCTGAGGCGTTAAAAAGTGGTTATTCAACATGAGGCACCATCCATTTGACATTTTGAATCATTTTTGGTACAGTCCCAAAAATCCATTTTCTGATGAAAAACGATGACTCCGGACCTGTCGAACGTTTCCAAAATGGTCAATGTGGATGAAATTTTAACATTTAATCTTTTGACTCCAAATGACTGTTGGATGTGAATTATGACTTTTTCAACTAAAATAAGTGTGTTTAAAGTCATGTATGTGCCTGAAATTGGTCAAAATTGAAGCTTTTGAGTAAGCAAAACTCTGTAAAAATGGCCATTTTGGTCACTCTGAGGGGTTAAAAAGTGGTTATTCAACATGAGGCACGATCCAATTGACATTTTGAATCATTTTTGGTACAGTCCCAAAAATCCATTTTCTGATGAAAAACGATGACTCCGGACCTGTCGAACGATTCCAAAATGGTCAATATGGATGAAATTTTAACATGTAATCTTTTGACTCTAAATGACTGTTGGATGTGAATTATGACTTTTTCAACTAAAATAAGTGTGTTTAAAATCATTTATGCGCCTGAAATTGGTCAAAATTAAAGCTTTTGAGTAAGCAAAAACTCTGTAAAAATGGCCATTTTGGTCACTCTGAGGGGTTAAAAAGTGGTTATTCAACATGAGGCACGATCCAATTGACATTTTGAATCATTTTTGGTACAGTCCCAAAAATCCATTTTCTGATGAAAAACGATGACTCCGGACCTGTCGAACGATTCCAAAATGGTCAATATGGATGAAATTTTAACATTTAATCTTTTGACTCTAAATGACTGTTGGATGTGAAATATGACTTTTTCAACTAAAATAAGTGTATTTAAAGTCATTTATGTGCCTGAAATTGGTCAAAATTAAAGCTTTTGAATAAGCAAAAACTCTGTAAAATTGCAATTTTGGTCACTCTGAGGGGTTAAAAAGTGGTTATTCAACATGAGGCACGAACCAATTGACATTTTGAATCATTTTTGGTACAGTCCCAAAAATCCATTTTCTGATGAAAAACGATGACTCCGGACCTGTCGAACGATTCCAAAATTTCAATATGGATGAAATTTTAACATGTAATCTTTTGACTCTAAATGACTGTTGGATGTGAATTATGACTTTTTCAACTAAAATAAGTGTGTTTAAAATCATTTATGCGCCTGAAATTGGTCAAAATTAAAGCTTTTGAATAAGCAAAAACTCTGTAAAAATTGCAATTTTGGTCACTCTGAGGGGTTAAAAAGTGGTTATTCAACATGAGGCACGATCCATTTGACATTTTGAATCATTTTTGGTACAGTCCCAAAAATCCATTTTCTGATGAAAAACGATGACTCCGGACCTGTCGAACGTTCCCAAAATGGTCAATATGGATGAAATTTTAACATTTAATCTTTTGACTTCAAATGACTGTTGGATGTGAATTATGACCTTTTCAACAAAAATAAGTGTGTTTAAAGTCATTTATGTGCCTGAAATTGGTCAAAATTAAAGCTTTTGAATAAGCAAAAACTCTGTAAAAATGGCAATGTTGGTCACTCTGAGGGGTTAAAAAGTGGTTATTCAACATGAGGCACGATCCATTTGACATTTTGAATCATTTTTGGTACAGTCCCAAAAATCAATTTTCTGATGAAAAACGATGACTCCGGACCTGTCGAACGATTCCAAAATGGTCAATATGGATGAAATTTTAACATTTAATCTTTTGACTCCAAATGACTGTTGTATGGGAATTATGACTTTTTCAACTAAAATAAGTGTGTTTAAAGTCATTTATGTGCCTGAAATTGGTCAAAATTGAAGCTCTTGAGTAAGCAAAACTCTGTAAAAATGGCAATGTTGGTCACTCTGAGGGGTTAAAAAGTGGTTATTCAACATGAGGCACGATCCATTTGACATTTTGAATCATTTTTGGTACAGTCCCAAAAATCAATTTTGTGATAAAAAACGATGACTCCGGACCTGTTGAACGTTTCCAAAATGGTCAATATGGATGAAATTTTAACATTTAATCTTTTGACTCTAAATGACTGTTGGATGTGAATTGTGACATTTTCAACTAAAATAAGTGTGTTTAAAGTCATTTATGTGCCTGAAATTGGTCAAAATTGAAGCTTTTGAGTAAGCAAAACTCTGTAAAAATGGCCATTTTGGTCACTCTGAGGGGTTAAAAAGTGGTTATTCAACATGAGGCACGATTCAATTAACATTTTGAATCATTTTTGGTACAGTCCCAAAAATCCATTTTCTGATGAAAAACGATGACTCCGGACCTGTCGAACGTTCCCAAAATGGTCAATATGGATGAAATTTTAACATTTAATCTTTTGACTCTAAATGACTGTTGCATGTGAATTATGACTTTTTCAACTAAAATAAGTGTGTTTAAAGTCATTTATGTGCCTGAAATTGGTCAAAATTGAAGCTTTTGAGTAAGCAAAACTCTGTAAAAATGGCCATTTTGGTCACTCTGAGGGGTTAAAAAGTGGTTATTCAACATGAGGCACGATCCATTTGACATTTTGAATTATTTTTGGTACAGTCCCAAAAATCCATTTTCTGATGAAAAACGATGACTCCGGACCTGTCGAACGTTCCCAAAATGGTCAATATGGATGAAATTTTAACATTTAATCTTTAGACTCTAAATGACTGTTGGATGTGAATTATGACTTTTTCAACTAAAATAAGTGTGTTTAAAGTCATTTATGTGCCTGAAATTGGTCAAAATTAAAGCTTTTGAATAAGCAAAAACTCTGTAAAAATGGCAATTTTGGTCACTCTGAGGGGTTAAAAAGTGGTTATTCAACATGAGGCACGATCCATTTGACATTTTGAATCATTTTTGGTACAGTCCCAAAAATCCATTTTCTGATGAAAAACGATGACTCCGGACCTGTCGAACGTTTCCAAAATGGTCAATATGGATGAAATTTTAACATTTAATCTTTTGACTCTAAATGACTGTCGGATGTGAATTATGACTTTTTCAACTAAATCAAGTGTGTTTAAAGTCATTTATGTGTCTGAAATTGGTCAAAATTGAAGCTTTTGAGTAAGCAAAACTCTGTAAAAATGGCCATTTTGGTCACTCTGAGGGGTTAAAAAGTGGTTATTCAACATGAGGCACGAACCAATTGACATTTTGAATCATTTTTGGTACAGTCCCAAAAATCCATTTTTTGATGAAAAACGATGACTCCGGACCTGTCGAACGATTCCAAAATTTCAATATGGATGAAATTTTAACATGTAATCTTTTGACTCTAAATGACTGTTGGATGTGAATTATGACTTTTTCAACTAAAATAAGTGTGTTTAAAATCATTTATGCGCCTGAAATTGGTCAAAATTAAAGCTTTTGAGTAAGCAAAACTCTGTAAAAATGGCCATTTTGGTCACTCTGAGGGGTTAAAAAGTGGTTATTCAACATGAGGCACGATCCAATTGACATTTTGAATCATTTTTGGTACTGTCCCAAAAATCCATTTTCTGATGAAAAACGATGACTCCGGACCTGTCGAACGTTCCTAAAATGGTCAATATGGATGAAATTTTAACATTTAATCTTTTGACTCCAAATGACTGTTGGATGGGAATTATGACTTTTTCAACTAAAATAAGTGTGTTTAAAGTCATTTATGTGCCTGAAATTGGTCAAAATTGAAGCTTTTGAGTAAGCAAAACTCTGTAAAAATGGCAATGTTGGTCACTCTGAGGCGTTAAAAAGTGGTTATTCAACATGAGGCACGATCCATTTGACATTTTGAATCATTTTTGGTACAGTCCCAAAAATCCATTTTCTGATGAAAAACGATGACTCCGGACCTGTCGAACGTTCCCAAAATGGTCAATATGGATGAAATTTTAACATTTAATCTTTTGACTCCAAATGACTGTTGGATGTGAATTATGTCCTTTTCGACTAAAATAAGTGTGTTTAAAGTCATTTCTGTGCCTGAAATTGGTCAAAATTGAAGCTTTTGAGTAAGCGAAACTCTGTAAAAATGGCAATGTTGGTCACTCTGAGGGGTTAAAAAGTGGTTATTCAACATGAGGCACGATCAATTTGACATTTTGAATCATTTTTGGTACAGTCCCAAAAATCCATTTTCTGATGAAAAACGATGACTCCGGACCTGTCGAACGTTCCCAAAATGGTCAATATGGATGAAATTTTAACATTTAATCTTTTGACTCTAAATGACTGTTGGATGTGAATTATGACTTTTTCAACTAAAATAAGTATGTTTAAAGTCATTTATGTGCCTGAAATTGGTCAAAATTGAAGCTTTTGAGTAAGCGAAACTCTGTAAAAATGGCAATTTTGGTCACTCTGAGGGGTTAAAAAGTGGTTATTCAACATGAGGCACCATCCATTTGACATTTTGAATCATTTTTGGTACAGTCCCAAAAATCCATTTTCTGATGAAAAACGATGACTCCGGACCTGTCGAACGTTTCCAAAATGGTCAATATGGATGAAATTTTAACATTTAATCTTTTGACTCTAAATGACTGTTGGATGTGAATTATGACTTTTTCAACTAAAATAAGTGTGTTTAAAGTCATGTATGTGCCTGAAATTGGTCAAAATTGAAGCTTTTGAGTAAGCAAAACTCTAAAAATGGCCATTTTGGTCACTCTGAGGGGTTAAAAAGTGGTTATTCAACATGAGGCACGATCCAATTGACATTTTGAATCATTTTTGGTACAGTCCCAAAAATCCATTTTCTGATGAAAAACGATGACTCCGGACCTGTCGAACGATTCCAAAATGGTCAATATGGATGAAATTTTAACATGTAATCTTTTGACGCTAAATGACTGTTGGATGTGAATTATGACTTTTTCAACTAAAATAAGTGTGTTTAAAATCATTTATGCGCCTGAAATTGGTCAAAATTAAAGCTTTTGAGTAAGCAAAAACTCTGTAAAAATGGCCATTTTGGTCACTCTGAGGGGTTAAAAAGTGGTTATTCAACATGAGGCACGATCCAATTGACATTTTGAATCATTTTTGGTACAGTCCCAAAAATCCATTTTCTGATGAAAAACGATGACTCCGGACCTGTCGAACGATTCCAAAATGGTCAATATGGATGAAATTTTAACATTTAATCTTTTGACTCTAAATGACTGTTGGATGTGAATTATGACTTTTTCAACTAAAATAAGTGTATTTAAAGTCATTTATGTGCCTGAAATTGGTCAAAATTAAAGCTTTTGAATAAGCAAAAACTCTGTAAAAACGGGAATTTTGGTCACTCTGAGGGGTTAAAAAGTGGTTATTCAACATGAGGCACGATCCATTTGACATTTTGAATCATTTTTGGTACAGTCCCAAAAATCCATTTTCTGATGAAAAACGGTGACTCCGGATCTGTCGAACGTTCCCAAAATGGTCAATATGGATGAAATTTTAACATTTAATCTTTTGACTCCAAATGACTGTTGGATGGGAATTATGACTTTTTCAACTAAATCAAGTGTGTTTAAAGTCATTTATGTGTCTGAAATTGGTCAAAATTGAAGCTTTTGAGTAAGCAAAACTCTGTAAAAATGGCCATTTTGGTCACTCTGAGGGGTTAAAAAGTGGTTATTCAACATGAGGCACGAACCAATTGACATTTTGAATCATTTTTGGTACAGTCCCAAAAATCCATTTTCTGATGAAAAACGATGACTCCGGACCTGTCGAACGATTCCAAAATGGTCAATATGGATGAAATTTTAACATGTAATCTTTTGACGCTAAATGACTGTTGGATGTGAATTATGACTTTTTCAACTAAAATAAGTGTGTTTAAAATCATTTATGCGCCTGAAATTGGTCAAAATTAAAGCTTTTGAGTAAGCAAAAACTCTGTAAAAATGGCCATTTTGGTCACTCTGAGGGGTTAAAAAGTGGTTATTCAACATGAGGCACGATCCAATTGACATTTTGAATCATTTTTGGTACAGTCCCAAAAATCCATTTTCTGATGAAAAACGATGACTCCGGACCTGTCGAACGATTCCAAAATGGTCAATATGGATGAAATTTTAACATTTAATCTTTTGACTCTAAATGACTGTTGGATGTGAATTATGACTTTTTCAACTAAAATAAGTGTATTTAAAGTCATTTATGTGCCTGAAATTGGTCAAAATTAAAGCTTTTGAATAAGCAAAAACTCTGTAAAAATGGCCATTTTGGTCACTCTGAGGGGTTAAAAAGTGGTTATTCAACATGAGGCACGATCCAATTGACATTTTGAATCATTTTTGGTACTGTCCCAAAAATCCATTTTCTGATGAAAAACGATGACTCCGGACCTGTCGAACGTTCCTAAAATGGTCAATATGGATGAAATTTTAACATTTAATCTTTTGACTCCAAATGACTGTTGGATGGGAATTATGACTTTTTCAACTAAAATAAGTGTGTTTAAAGTCATTTATGTGCCTGAAATTGGTCAAAATTGAAGCTTTTGAGTAAGCAAAACTCTGTAAAAATGGCAATGTTGGTCACTCTGAGGCGTTAAAAAGTGGTTATTCAACATGAGGCACGATCCATTTGACATTTTGAATCATTTTTGGTACAGTCCCAAAAATCCATTTTCTGATGAAAAACGATGACTCCGGACCTGTCGAACGTTCCCAAAATGGTCAATATGGATGAAATTTTAACATTTAATCTTTTGACTCCAAATGACTGTTGGATGTGAATTATGTCCTTTTCGACTAAAATAAGTGTGTTTAAAGTCATTTCTGTGCCTGAAATTGGTCAAAATTGAAGCTTTTGAGTAAGCGAAACTCTGTAAAAATGGCAATGTTGGTCACTCTGAGGGGTTAAAAAGTGGTTATTCAACATGAGGCACGATCAATTTGACATTTTGAATCATTTTTGGTACAGTCCCAAAAATCCATTTTCTGATGAAAAACGATGACTCCGGACCTGTCGAACGTTCCCAAAATGGTCAATATGGATGAAATTTTAACATTTAATCTTTTGACTCTAAATGACTGTTGGATGTGAATTATGACTTTTTCAACTAAAATAAGTATGTTTAAAGTCATTTATGTGCCTGAAATTGGTCAAAATTGAAGCTTTTGAGTAAGCGAAACTCTGTAAAAATGGCAATTTTGGTCACTCTGAGGGGTTAAAAAGTGGTTATTCAACATGAGGCACCATCCATTTGACATTTTGAATCATTTTTGGTACAGTCCCAAAAATCCATTTTCTGATGAAAAACGATGACTCCGGACCTGTCGAACGTTTCCAAAATGGTCAATATGGATGAAATTTTAACATTTAATCTTTTGACTCTAAATGACTGTTGGATGTGAATTATGACTTTTTCAACTAAAATAAGTGTGTTTAAAGTCATGTATGTGCCTGAAATTGGTCAAAATTGAAGCTTTTGAGTAAGCAAAACTCTAAAAATGGCCATTTTGGTCACTCTGAGGGGTTAAAAAGTGGTTATTCAACATGAGGCACGATCCAATTGACATTTTGAATCATTTTTGGTACAGTCCCAAAAATCCATTTTCTGATGAAAAACGATGACTCCGGACCTGTCGAACGATTCCAAAATGGTCAATATGGATGAAATTTTAACATGTAATCTTTTGACGCTAAATGACTGTTGGATGTGAATTATGACTTTTTCAACTAAAATAAGTGTGTTTAAAATCATTTATGCGCCTGAAATTGGTCAAAATTAAAGCTTTTGAGTAAGCAAAAACTCTGTAAAAATGGCCATTTTGGTCACTCTGAGGGGTTAAAAAGTGGTTATTCAACATGAGGCATGATCCAATTGACATTTTGAATCATTTTTGGTACAGTCCCAAAAATCCATTTTCTGATGAAAAACGATGACTCCGGACCTGTCGAACGATTCCAAAATGGTCAATATGGATGAAATTTTAACATTTAATCTTTTGACTCTAAATGACTGTTGGATGTGAATTATGACTTTTTCAACTAAAATAAGTGTATTTAAAGTCATTTATGTGCCTGAAATTGGTCAAAATTAAAGCTTTTGAATAAGCAAAAACTCTGTAAAAACGGGAATTTTGGTCACTCTGAGGGGTTAAAAAGTGGTTATTCAACATGAGGCACGATCCATTTGACATTTTGAATCATTTTTGGTACAGTCCCAAAAATCCATTTTCTGATGAAAAACGGTGACTCCGGACCTGTCGAACGTTCCCAAAATGGTCAATATGGATGAAATTTTAACATTTAATCTTTTGACTCCAAATGACTGTTGGATGGGAATTATGACTTTTTCCAACTAAAATAAGTGTGTTTAAAGTCATTTATGTGCCTGAAATTGGTCAAAATTGAAGCTTTTGAGTAAGCGAAACTCTGTAAAAATGGCAATGTTGGTCACTCTGAGGGGTTAAAAAGTGGTTATTCAACATGAGGCACGATCCATTTGACATTTTGAATCATTTTTGGTACAGTCCCAAAAATCAATTTTCTGATGAAAAACGATGACTCCGGACCTGTCGAACGTTCCCAAAATGGTCAATATGGATGAAATTTTAACATTTAATCTTTTGACTCTAAATGACTGTTGGATGTGAATTATGACTTTTTCAACTAAAATGAGTGTGTTTAAAATCATTTATGTGCCTGAAATTGGTCAAAATTAAAGCTTTTGAGTATGCAAAACTCTGTAAAAATTGCCATTTTGGTCACTCTGAGGGGTTAAAAAGTGGTTATTCAACATGAGGCACGATCCAATTGACATTTTGAATCATTTTTGGTACAGTCCCAAAAATCCATTTTCTGATGAAAAACGATGACTCCGGACCTGTCGAACGTTCCCAAAATGGTCAATATGGATGAAATTTTAACATTTAATCTTTTGACTCTAAATGACTGTTGGATGTGAATTATGACTTTTTCAACTAAAATAAGTGTGTTTAAAGTCATTTATGTGCCTGAAATTGGTCAAAATTAAAGCTTTTGAATAAGCAAAAACTCTGTAAAAATGGCAATTTTGGTCACTCTGAGGGGTTAAAAAGTGGTTATTCAACATGAGGCACGATCCATTTGACATTTTGAATCATTTTTGGTACAGTCCCAAAAATCCATTTTCTGATGAAAAACGATGACTCCGGACCTGTCGAACGTTCCCAAAATGGTCAATATGGATGAAATTTTAACATTTAATCTTCTGACTTCAAATGACTGTTGGATGTGAATTATGACCTTTTCAACAAAAATAAGTGTGTTTAAAGTCATTTATGTGCCTGAAATTGGTCAAAATTAAAGCTTTTGAATAAGCAAAAACTCTGTAAAAATGGCAATGTTGGTCACTCTGAGGGGTTAAAAAGTGGTTATTCAACATGAGGCACGATCCATTTGACATTTTGAATCATTTTTGGTACAGTCCCAAAAATCAATTTTCTGATGAAAAACGATGACTCCGGACCTGTCGAACGATTCCAAAATGGTCAATATGGATGAAATTTTAACATTTAATCTTTTGACTCCAAATGACTGTTGTATGGGAATTATGACTTTTTCAACTAAAATAAGTGTGTTTAAAGTCATTTATGTGCCTGAAATTGGTCAAAATTGAAGCTCTTGAGTAAGCAAAACTCTGTAAAAATGGCAATGTTGGTCACTCTGAGGGGTTAAAAAGTGGTTATTCAACATGAGGCACGATCCATTTGACATTTTGAATCATTTTTGGTACAGTCCCAAAAATCAATTTTGTGATGAAAAACGATGACTCCGGACCTGTCGAACGTTTCCAAAATGGTCAATATGGATGAAATTTTAACATTTAATCTTTTGACTCTAAATGACTGTTGGATGTGAATTGTGACTTTTTCAACTAAAATAAGTGTGTTTAAAGTCATTTATGTGCCTGAAATTGGTCAAAATTGAAGCTTTTGAGTAAGCAAAACTCTGTAAAAATGGCCATTTTGGTCACTCTGAGGGGTTAAAAAGTGGTTATTCAACATGAGGCACGATCCAATTAACATTTTGAATCATTTTTGGTACAGTCCCAAAAATCCATTTTCTGATGAAAAACGATGACTCCGGACCTGTCGAACGTTCCCAAAATGGTCAATATGGATGAAATTTTAACATTTAATCTTTTGACTCTAAATGACTGTTGCATGTGAATTATGACTTTTTCAACTAAAATAAGTGTGTTTAAAGTCATTTATGTGCCTGAAATTGGTCAAAATTTAAGCTTTTGAATAAGCAAAAACTCTGTAAAAATGGCAATTGTGGTCACTCTGAGGGGTTAAAAAGTGGTTATTCAACATGAGGCACGATCCATTTGACATTTTGAATCATTTTTGGTACAGTCCCAAAAATCCATTTTCTGATGAAAAACGATGACTCCGGACCTGTCGAACGTTCCCAAAATGGTCAATATGGATGAAATTTTAACATTTAATCTTTTGACTCTCAATGACTGTTGGATGGGAATTATGACTTTTTCAACTAAAATAAGTGTGTTTAAAGTCATTTATGTGCCTGAAATTGGTCAAAATTGAAGCTTTTGAGTAAGCAAAACTCTGTAAAAATGGCCATTTTGGTCACTCTGAGGGGTTAAAAAGTGGTTATTCAACATGAGGCACGATCCATTTGACATTTTGAATCATTTTTGGTACAGTCCCAAAAATCCATTTTCTGATGAAAAACGATGACTCCGGACCTGTCGAACGTTCCCAAAATGGTCAATATGGATGAAATTTTAACATTTAATCTTTAGACTCTAAATGACTGTTGGATGTGAATTATGACTTTTTCAACTAAAATAAGTGTGTTTAAAGTCATTTATGTGCCTGAAATTGGTCAAAATTAAAGCTTTTGAATAAGCAAAAACTCTGTAAAAATGGCAATTTTGGTCACTCTGAGGGGTTAAAAAGTGGTTATTCAACATGAGGCACGATCCATTTGACATTTTGAATCATTTTTGGTACAGTCCCAAAAATCCATTTTCTGATGAAAAACGATGACTCCGGACCTGTCGAACGATTCCAAAATGGTCAATATGGATGAAATTTTAACATTTAATCTTTTGACTCCAAATGACTGTTGTATGGGAATTATGACTTTTTCAACTAAAATAAGTGTGTTTAAAGTCATTTATGTGCCTGAAATTGGTCAAAATTGAAGCTTTTGAGTAAGCAAAACTCTGTAAAAATGGCCATTTTGGTCACTCTGAGGGGTTAAAAAGTGGTTATACAACATGAGGCACGAACCAATTGACATTTTGAATCATTTTTGGTACAGTCCCAAAAATCCATTTTCTGATGAAAAACGATGACTCCGGACCTGTCGAACGATTCCAAAATTTCAATATGGATGAAATTTTAACATGTAATCTTTTGACTCTAAATGACTGTTGGATGTGAATTATGACTTTTTCAACTAAAATAAGTGTGTTTAAAATCATTTATGCGCCTGAAATTGGTCAAAATTAAAGCTTTTGAGTAAGCAAAACTCTGTAAAAATGGCCATTTTGGTCACTCTGAGGGGTTAAAAAGTGGTTATTCAACATGAGGCACGATCCAATTGACATTTTGAATCATTTTTGGTACAGTCCCAAAAATCCATTTTCTGATGAAAAATGATGACTCAGGACCTGTCGAACGATTCCAAAATGGTCAATATGGATGAAATTTTAACATTTAATCTTTTGACTCTAAATGACTGTTGGATGTGAATTATGACTTTTTCAACTAAAATAAGTGTGTTTAAAGTCATTTATGTGCCTGAAATTGGTCAAAATTGAAGCTTTTGAGTAAGCAAAACTCTGTAAAAATGGCAATGTTGGTCACTCTGAGGGGTTAAAAAGTGGTTATTCAACATGAGGCACGATCCATTTGACATTTTGAATCATTTTTGGTACAGTCCCAAAAATCCATTTTCTGATGAAAAACGATGACTCCGGACCTGTCGAACGTTCCCAAAATGGTCAATATGGATGAAATTTTAACATTTAATCTTTTGACTCCAAATGACTGTTGGATGTGAATTATGACCTTTTCGACTAAAATAAGTGTTTTTAAAGTCATTTCTGGGCCTGAAATTGGTCAAAATTGAAGCTTTTGAGTAAGCGAAACTCTGTAAAAATGGCAATGTTGGTCACTCTGAGGGGTTAAAAAGTGGTTATTCAACATGAGGCACGATCCATTTGACATTTTGAATCATTTTTGGTACTGTCCCAAAAATCCATTTTCTGATGAAAAACGATGACTCCGGACCTGTCGAACGTTCCCAAAATGGTCAATATGGATGAAATTTTAACATTTAATCTTTTGACTCCAAATGACTGTTGGATGGGAATTATGACTTTTTCAACTAAAATAAGTGTGTTTAAAGTCATTTATGTGCCTGAAATTGGTCAAAATTGAAGCTTTTGAGTAAGCAAAACTCTGTAAAAATGGCAATGTTGGTCACTCTGAGGCGTTAAAAAGTGGTTATTCAACATGAGGCACCATCCATTTGACATTTTGAATCATTTTTGGTACAGTCCCAAAAATCCATTTTCTGATGAAAAACGATGACTCCGGACCTGTCGAACGTTTCCAAAATGGTCAATGTGGATGAAATTTTAACATTTAATCTTTTGACTCCAAATGACTGTTGGATGTGAATTATGACTTTTTCAACTAAAATAAGTGTGTTTAAAGTCATGTATGTGCCTGAAATTGGTCAAAATTGAAGCTTTTGAGTAAGCAAAACTCTGTAAAAATGGCCATTTTGGTCACTCTGAGGGGTTAAAAAGTGGTTATTCAACATGAGGCACGATCCAATTGACATTTTGAATCATTTTTGGTACAGTCCCAAAAATCCATTTTCTGATGAAAAACGATGACTCCGGACCTGTCGAACGATTCCAAAATGGTCAATATGGATGAAATTTTAACATGTAATCTTTTGACTCTAAATGACTGTTGGATGTGAATTATGACTTTTTCAACTAAAATAAGTGTGTTTAAAATCATTTATGCGCCTGAAATTGGTCAAAATTAAAGCTTTTGAGTAAGCAAAAACTCTGTAAAAATGGCCATTTTGGTCACTCTGAGGGGTTAAAAAGTGGTTATTCAACATGAGGCACGATCCAATTGACATTTTGAATCATTTTTGGTACAGTCCCAAAAATCCATTTTCTGATTAAAAACGATGACTCCGGACCTGTCGAACGATTCCAAAATGGTCAATATGGATGAAATTTTAACATTTAATCTTTTGACTCTAAATGACTGTTGGATGTGAAATATGACTTTTTCAACTAAAATAAGTGTATTTAAAGTCATTTATGTGCCTGAAATTGGTCAAAATTAAAGCTTTTGAATAAGCAAAAACTCTGTAAAATTGCAATTTTGGTCACTCTGAGGGGTTAAAAAGTGGTTATTCAACATGAGGCACGAACCAATTGACATTTTGAATCATTTTTGGTACAGTCCCAAAAATCCATTTTCTGATTAAAAACGATGACTCCGGACCTGTCGAACGATTCCAAAATTTCAATATGGATGAAATTTTAACATGTAATCTTTTGACTCTAAATGACTGTTGGATGTGAATTATGACTTTTTCAACTAAAATAAGTGTGTTTAAAATCATTTATGCGCCTGAAATTGGTCAAAATTAAAGCTTTTGAATAAGCAAAAACTCTGTAAAAATTGCAATTTTGGTCACTCTGAGGGGTTAAAAAGTGGTTATTCAACATGAGGCACGATCCATTTGACATTTTGAATCATTTTTGGTACAGTCCCAAAAATCCATTTTCTGATGAAAAACGATGACTCCGGACCTGTCGAACGTTCCCAAAATGGTCAATATGGATGAAATTTTAACATTTAATCTTTTGACTTCAAATGACTGTTGGATGTGAATTATGACCTTTTCAACAAAAATAAGTGTGTTTAAAGTCATTTATGTGCCTGAAATTGGTCAAAATTAAAGCTTTTGAATAAGCAAAAACTCTGTAAAAATGGCAATGTTGGTCACTCTGAGGGGTTAAAAAGTGGTTATTCAACATGAGGCACGATCCATTTGACATTTTGAATCATTTTTGGTACAGTCCCAAAAATCAATTTTCTGATGAAAAACGATGACTCCGGACCTGTCGAACGATTCCAAAATGGTCAATATGGATGAAATTTTAACATTTAATCTTTTGACTCCAAATGACTGTTGTATGGGAATTATGACTTTTTCAACTAAAATAAGTGTGTTTAAAGTCATTTATGTGCCTGAAATTGGTCAAAATTGAAGCTCTTGAGTAAGCAAAACTCTGTAAAAATGGCAATGTTGGTCACTCTGAGGGGTTAAAAAGTGGTTATTCAACATGAGGCACGATCCATTTGACATTTTGAATCATTTTTGGTACAGTCCCAAAAATCAATTTTGTGATAAAAAACGATGACTCCGGACCTGTCGAACGTTTCCAAAATGGTCAATATGGATGAAATTTTAACATTTAATCTTTTGACTCTAAATGACTGTTGGATGTGAATTGTGACATTTTCAACTAAAATAAGTGTGTTTAAAGTCATTTATGTGCCTGAAATTGGTCAAAATTGAAGCTTTTGAGTAAGCAAAACTCTGTAAAAATGGCCATTTTGGTCACTCTGAGGGGTTAAAAAGTGGTTATTCAACATGAGGCACGATTCAATTAACATTTTGAATCATTTTTGGTACAGTCCCAAAAATCCATTTTCTGATGAAAAACGATGACTCCGGACCTGTCGAACGTTCCCAAAATGGTCAATATGGATGAAATTTTAACATTTAATCTTTTGACTCTAAATGACTGTTGCATGTGAATTATGACTTTTTCAACTAAAATAAGTGTGTTTAAAGTCATTTATGTGCCTGAAATTGGTCAAAATTGAAGCTTTTGAGTAAGCAAAACTCTGTAAAAATGGCCATTTTGGTCACTCTGAGGGGTTAAAAAGTGGTTATTCAACATGAGGCACGATCCATTTGACATTTTGAATCATTTTTGGTACAGTCCCAAAAATCCATTTTCTGATGAAAAACGATGACTCCGGACCTGTCGAACGTTCCCAAAATGGTCAATATGGATGAAATTTTAACATTTAATCTTTAGACTCTAAATGACTGTTGGATGTGAATTATGACTTTTTCAACTAAAATAAGTGTGTTTAAAGTCATTTATGTGCCTGAAATTGGTCAAAATTAAAGCTTTTGAATAAGCAAAAACTCTGTAAAAATGGCAATTTTGGTCACTCTGAGGGGTTAAAAAGTGGTTATTCAACATGAGGCACCATCCATTTGACATTTTGAATCATTTTTGGTACAGTCCCAAAAATCCATTTTCTGATGAAAAACGATGACTCCGGACCTGTCGAACGTTTCCAAAATGGTCAATATGGATGAAATTTTAACATTTAATCTTTTGACTCTAAATGACTGTTGGATGTGAATTATGACTTTTTCAACTAAAATAAGTGTGTTTAAAGTCATGTATGTGCCTGAAATTGGTCAAAATTGAAGCTTTTGAGTAAGCAAAACTCTAAAAATGGCCATTTTGGTCACTCTGAGGGGTTAAAAAGTGGTTATTCAACATGAGGCACGATCCAATTGACATTTTGAATCATTTTTGGTACAGTCCCAAAAATCCATTTTCTGATGAAAAACGATGACTCCGGACCTGTCGAACGATTCCAAAATGGTCAATATGGATGAAATTTTAACATGTAATCTTTTGACGCTAAATGACTGTTGGATGTGAATTATGACTTTTTCAACTAAAATAAGTGTGTTTAAAATCATTTATGCGCCTGAAATTGGTCAAAATTAAAGCTTTTGAGTAAGCAAAAACTCTGTAAAAATGGCCATTTTGGTCACTCTGAGGGGTTAAAAAGTGGTTATTCAACATGAGGCACGATCCAATTGACATTTTGAATCATTTTTGGTACAGTCCCAAAAATCCATTTTCTGATGAAAAACGATGACTCCGGACCTGTCGAACGATTCCAAAATGGTCAATATGGATGAAATTTTAACATTTAATCTTTTGACTCTAAATGACTGTTGGATGTGAATTATGACTTTTTCAACTAAAATAAGTGTATTTAAAGTCATTTATGTGCCTGAAATTGGTCAAAATTAAAGCTTTTGAATAAGCAAAAACTCTGTAAAAACGGGAATTTTGGTCACTCTGAGGGGTTAAAAAGTGGTTATTCAACATGAGGCACGATCCATTTGACATTTTGAATCATTTTTGGTACAGTCCCAAAAATCCATTTTCTGATGAAAAACGGTGACTCCGGACCTGTCGAACGTTCCCAAAATGGTCAATATGGATGAAATTTTAACATTTAATCTTTTGACTCCAAATGACTGTTGGATGGGAATTATGACTTTTTCCAACTAAAATAAGTGTGTTTAAAGTCATTTATGTGCCTGAAATTGGTCAAAATTGAAGCTTTTGAGTAAGCGAAACTCTGTAAAAATGGCAATGTTGGTCACTCTGAGGGGTTAAAAAGTGGTTATTCAACATGAGGCACGATCCATTTGACATTTTGAATCATTTTTGGTACAGTCCCAAAAATCAATTTTCTGATGAAAAACGATGACTCCGGACCTGTCGAACGTTCCCAAAATGGTCAATATGGATGAAATTTTAACATTTAATCTTTTGACTCTAAATGACTGTTGGATGTGAATTATGACTTTTTCAACTAAAATGAGTGTGTTTAAAATCATTTATGTGCCTGAAATTGGTCAAAATTAAAGCTTTTGAGTATGCAAAACTCTGTAAAAATTGCCATTTTGGTCACTCTGAGGGGTTAAAAAGTGGTTATTCAACATGAGGCACGATCCAATTGACATTTTGAATCATTTTTGGTACAGTCCCAAAAATCCATTTTCTGATGAAAAACGATGACTCCGGACCTGTCGAACGTTCCCAAAATGGTCAATATGGATGAAATTTTAACATTTAATCTTTTGACTCTAAATGACTGTTGGATGTGAATTATGACTTTTTCAACTAAAATAAGTGTGTTTAAAGTCATTTATGTGCCTGAAATTGGTCAAAATTAAAGCTTTTGAATAAGCAAAAACTCTGTAAAAATGGCAATTTTGGTCACTCTGAGGGGTTAAAAAGTGGTTATTCAACATGAGGCACGATCCATTTGACATTTTGAATCATTTTTGGTACAGTCCCAAAAATCCATTTTCTGATGAAAAACGATGACTCCGGACCTGTCGAACGTTCCCAAAATGGTCAATATGGATGAAATTTTAACATTTAATCTTTTGACTTCAAATGACTGTTGGATGTGAATTATGACCTTTTCAACAAAAATAAGTGTGTTTAAAGTCATTTATGTGCCTGAAATTGGTCAAAATTAAAGCTTTTGAATAAGCAAAAACTCTGTAAAAATGGCAATGTTGGTCACTCTGAGGGGTTAAAAAGTGGTTATTCAACATGAGGCACGATCCATTTGACATTTTGAATCATTTTTGGTACAGTCCCAAAAATCAATTTTCTGATGAAAAACGATGACTCCGGACCTGTCGAACGATTCCAAAATGGTCAATATGGATGAAATTTTAACATTTAATCTTTTGACTCCAAATGACTGTTGTATGGGAATTATGACTTTTTCAACTAAAATAAGTGTGTTTAAAGTCATTTATGTGCCTGAAATTGGTCAAAATTGAAGCTCTTGAGTAAGCAAAACTCTGTAAAAATGGCAATGTTGGTCACTCTGAGGGGTTAAAAAGTGGTTATTCAACATGAGGCACGATCCATTTGACATTTTGAATCATTTTTGGTACAGTCCCAAAAATCAATTTTGTGATGAAAAACGATGACTCCGGACCTGTCGAACGTTTCCAAAATGGTCAATATGGATGAAATTTTAACATTTAATCTTTTGACTCTAAATGACTGTTGGATGTGAATTGTGACTTTTTCAACTAAAATAAGTGTGTTTAAAGTCATTTATGTGCCTGAAATTGGTCAAAATTGAAGCTTTTGAGTAAGCAAAACTCTGTAAAAATGGCCATTTTGGTCACTCTGAGGGGTTAAAAAGTGGTTATTCAACATGAGGCACGATTCAATTAACATTTTGAATCATTTTTGGTACAGTCCCAAAAATCCATTTTCTGATGAAAAACGATGACTCCGGACCTGTCGAACGTTCCCAAAATGGTCAATATGGATGAAATTTTAACATTTAATCTTTTGACTCTAAATGACTGTTGCATGTGAATTATGACTTTTTCAACTAAAATAAGTGTGTTTAAAGTCATTTATGTGCCTGAAATTGGTCAAAATTTAAGCTTTTGAATAAGCAAAAACTCTGTAAAAATGGCAATTGTGGTCACTCTGAGGGGTTAAAAAGTGGTTATTCAACATGAGGCACGATCCATTTGACATTTTGAATCATTTTTGGTACAGTCCCAAAAATCCATTTTCTGATGAAAAACGATGACTCCGGACCTGTCGAACGTTCCCAAAATGGTCAATATGGATGAAATTTTAACATTTAATCTTTTGACTCTCAATGACTGTTGGATGGGAATTATGACTTTTTCAACTAAAATAAGTGTGTTTAAAGTCATTTATGTGCCTGAAATTGGTCAAAATTGAAGCTTTTGAGTAAGCAAAACTCTGTAAAAATGGCCATTTTGGTCACTCTGAGGGGTTAAAAAGTGGTTATTCAACATGAGGCACGATCCATTTGACATTTTGAATCATTTTTGGTACAGTCCCAAAAATCCATTTTCTGATGAAAAACGATGACTCCGGACCTGTCGAACGTTCCCAAAATGGTCAATATGGATGAAATTTTAACATTTAATCTTTAGACTCTAAATGACTGTTGGATGTGAATTATGACTTTTTCAACTAAAATAAGTGTGTTTAAAGTCATTTATGTGCCTGAAATTGGTCAAAATTAAAGCTTTTGAATAAGCAAAAACTCTGTAAAAATGGCAATTTTGGTCACTCTGAGGGGTTAAAAAGTGGTTATTCAACATGAGGCACGATCCATTTGACATTTTGAATCATTTTTGGTACAGTCCCAAAAATCCATTTTCTGACGAAAAACGATGACTCCGGACCTGTCGAACGTTTCCAAAATGGTCAATATGGATGAAATTTTAACATTTAATCTTTTGACTCTAAATGACTGTCGGATGTGAATTATGACTTTTTCAACTAAATCAAGTGTGTTTAAAGTCATTTATGTGCCTGAAATTGGTCAAAATTGAAGCTTTTGAGTAAGCAAAACTCTGTAAAAATGGCCATTTTGGTCACTCTGAGGGGTTAAAAAGTGGTTATACAACATGAGGCACGAACCAATTGACATTTTGAATCATTTTTGGTACAGTCCCAAAAATCCATTTTCTGATGAAAAACGATGACTCCGGACCTGTCGAACGATTCCAAAATTTCAATATGGATGAAATTTTAACATGTAATCTTTTGACTCTAAATGACTGTTGGATGTGAATTATGACTTTTTCAACTAAAATAAGTGTGTTTAAAATCATTTATGCGCCTGAAATTGGTCAAAATTAAAGCTTTTGAGTAAGCAAAACTCTGTAAAAATGGCCATTTTGGTCACTCTGAGGGGTTAAAAAGTGGTTATTCAACATGAGGCACGATCCATTTGACATTTTGAATCATTTTTGGTACAGTCCCAAAAATCCATTTTCTGATGAAAAACGATGACTCCGGACCTGTCGAACGTTCCCAAAATGGTCAATATGGATGAAATTTTAACATTTAATCTTTTGACTCCAAATGACTGTTGGATGTGAATTATGACCTTTTCGACTAAAATAAGTGTTTTTAAAGTCATTTCTGGGCCTGAAATTGGTCAAAATTGAAGCTTTTGAGTAAGCGAAACTCTGTAAAAATGGCAATGTTGGTCACTCTGAGGGGTTAAAAAGTGGTTATTCAACATGAGGCACGATCCATTTGACATTTTGAATCATTTTTGGTACTGTCCCAAAAATCCATTTTCTGATGAAAAACGGTGACTCCGGACCTGTCGAACGTTCCCAAAATGGTCAATATGGATGAAATTTTAACATTTAATCTTTTGACTCCAAATGACTGTTGGATGGGAATTATGACTTTTTCAACTAAAATAAGTGTGTTTAAAGTCATTTATGTGCCTGAAATTGGTCAAAATTGAAGCTTTTGAGTAAGCAAAACTCTGTAAAAATGGCAATGTTGGTCACTCTGAGGCGTTAAAAAGTGGTTATTCAACATGAGGCACCATCCATTTGACATTTTGAATCATTTTTGGTACAGTCCCAAAAATCCATTTTCTGATGAAAAACGATGACTCCGGACCTGTCGAACGTTTCCAAAATGGTCAATGTGGATGAAATTTTAACATTTAATCTTTTGACTCCAAATGACTGTTGGATGTGAATTATGACTTTTTCAACTAAAATAAGTGTGTTTAAAGTCATGTATGTGCCTGAAATTGGTCAAAATTGAAGCTTTTGAGTAAGCAAAACTCTGTAAAAATGGCCATTTTGGTCACTCTGAGGGGTTAAAAAGTGGTTATTCAACATGAGGCACGATCCAATTGACATTTTGAATCATTTTTGGTACAGTCCCAAAAATCCATTTTCTGATGAAAAACGATGACTCCGGACCTGTCGAACGATTCCAAAATGGTCAATATGGATGAAATTTTAACATGTAATCTTTTGACTCTAAATGACTGTTGGATGTGAATTATGACTTTTTCAACTAAAATAAGTGTGTTTAAAATCATTTATGCGCCTGAAATTGGTCAAAATTAAAGCTTTTGAGTAAGCAAAAACTCTGTAAAAATGGCCATTTTGGTCACTCTGAGGGGTTAAAAAGTGGTTATTCAACATGAGGCACGATCCAATTGACATTTTGAATCATTTTTGGTACAGTCCCAAAAATCCATTTTCTGATGAAAAACGATGACTCCGGACCTGTCGAACGATTCCAAAATGGTCAATATGGATGAAATTTTAACATTTAATCTTTTGACTCTAAATGACTGTTGGATGTGAAATATGACTTTTTCAACTAAAATAAGTGTATTTAAAGTCATTTATGTGCCTGAAATTGGTCAAAATTAAAGCTTTTGAATAAGCAAAAACTCTGTAAAATTGCAATTTTGGTCACTTTGAGGGGTTAAAAAGTGGTTATTCAACATGAGGCACGATCCATTTGACATTTTGAATCATTTTTGGTACAGTCCCAAAAATCCATTTTCTGATGAAAAACGATGACTCCGGACCTGTCGAACGTTCCCAAAATGGTCAATATGGATGAAATTTTAACATTTAATCTTTTGACTCCAAATGACTGTTGGATGGGAATTATGACTTTTTCAACTAAAATAAGTGTGTTTAAAGTCATTTATGTGCCTGAAATTGGTCAAAATTAAAGCTTTTGAATAAGCAAAAACTCTGTAAAAATGGCAATTTTGGTCACTCTGAGGGGTTAAAAAGTGGTTATTCAACATGAGGCACGATCCATTTGACATTTTGAATCATTTTTGGTACAGTCCCAAAAATCCATTTTCTGATGAAAAACGATGACTCCGGACCTGTCGAACGTTCCCAAAATGGTCAATATGGATGAAATTTTAACATTTAATCTTTTGACTTCAAATGACTGTTGGATGTGAATTATGACCTTTTCAACAAAAATAAGTGTGTTTAAAGTCATTTATGTGCCTGAAATTGGTCAAAATTAAAGCTTTTGAATAAGCAAAAACTCTGTAAAAATGGCAATGTTGGTCACTCTGAGGGGTTAAAAAGTGGTTATTCAACATGAGGCACGATCCATTTGACATTTTGAATCATTTTTGGTACAGTCCCAAAAATCAATTTTCTGATGAAAAACGATGACTCCGGACCTGTCGAACGATTCCAAAATGGTCAATATGGATGAAATTTTAACATTTAATCTTTTGACTCCAAATGACTGTTGTATGGGAATTATGACTTTTTCAACTAAAATAAGTGTGTTTAAAGTCATTTATGTGCCTGAAATTGGTCAAAATTGAAGCTCTTGAGTAAGCAAAACTCTGTAAAAATGGCAATGTTGGTCACTCTGAGGGGTTAAAAAGTGGTTATTCAACATGAGGCACGATCCATTTGACATTTTGAATCATTTTTGGTACAGTCCCAAAAATCAATTTTGTGATGAAAAACGATGACTCCGGACCTGTCGAACGTTCCCAAAATGGTCAATATGGATGAAATTTTAACATTTAATCTTTTGACTCCAAATGACTGTTGGATGTGAATTATGACCTTTTCGACTAAAATAAGTGTGTTTAAAGTCATTTCTGTGCCTGAAATTGGTCAAAATTGAAGCTTTTGAGTAAGCAAAACTCTGTAAAAATGGCAATGTTGGTCACTCTGAGGGGTTAAAAAATGGTTATTCAACATGAGGCACGATCCATTTGACATTTTGAATCATTTTTGGTACAGTCCCAAAAATCAATTTTGTGATGAAAAACGATGACTCCGGACCTGTCGAACGTTTCCAAAATGGTCAATATGGATGAAATTTTAACATTTAATCTTTTGACTCTAAATGACTGTTGGATGTGAATTGTGACTTTTTCAACTAAAATAAGTGTGTTTAAAGTCATTTATGTGCCTGAAATTGGTCAAAATTGAAGCTTTTGAGTAAGCAAAACTCTGTAAAAATGGCCATTTTGGTCACTCTGAGGGGTTAAAAAGTGGTTATTCAACATGAGGCACGATTCAATTAACATTTTGAATCATTTTTGGTACAGTCCCAAAAATCCATTTTCTGATGAAAAACGATGACTCCGGACCTGTCGAACGTTCCCAAAATG
The DNA here is from genome assembly GCF_964263255.1 of Lissotriton vulgaris. Taxonomy (NCBI): domain Eukaryota; kingdom Metazoa; phylum Chordata; class Amphibia; order Caudata; family Salamandridae; genus Lissotriton; species Lissotriton vulgaris. The sequence continues at coordinate 26,460 of NW_028244534.1, forward strand.
GTCAATATGGATGAAATTTTAACATTTAATCTTTTGACTCTAAATGACTGTTGCATGTGAATTATGACTTTTTCAACTAAAATAAGTGTGTTTAAAGTCATTTATGTGCCTGAAATTGGTCAAAATTTAAGCTTTTGAATAAGCAAAAACTCTGTAAAAATGGCAATTTTGGTCACTCTGAGGGGTTAAAAAGTGGTTATTCAACATGAGGCACGATCCATTTGACATTTTGAATCATTTTTGGTACAGTCCCAAAAATCCATTTTCTGATGAAAAACGATGACTCCGGACCTGTCGAACGTTCCCAAAATGGTCAATATGGATGAAATTTTAACATTTAATCTTTTGACTTCAAATGACTGTTGGATGTGAATTATGACCTTTTCAACAAAAATAAGTGTGTTTAAAGTCATTTATGTGCCTGAAATTGGTCAAAATTAAAGCTTTTGAATAAGCAAAAACTCTGTAAAAATGGCAATGTTGGTCACTCTGAGGGGTTAAAAAGTGGTTATTCAACATGAGGCACGATCCATTTGACATTTTGAATCATTTTTGGTACAGTCCCAAAAATCAATTTTCTGATGAAAAACGATGACTCCGGACCTGTCGAACGATTCCAAAATGGTCAATATGGATGAAATTTTAACATTTAATCTTTTGACTCCAAATGACTGTTGTATGGGAATTATGACTTTTTCAACTAAAATAAGTGTGTTTAAAGTCATTTATGTGCCTGAAATTGGTCAAAATTGAAGCTCTTGAGTAAGCAAAACTCTGTAAAAATGGCAATGTTGGTCACTCTGAGGGGTTAAAAAGTGGTTATTCAACATGAGGCACGATCCATTTGACATTTTGAATCATTTTTGGTACAGTCCCAAAAATCAATTTTGTGATGAAAAACGATGACTCCGGACCTGTCGAACGTTCCCAAAATGGTCAATATGGATGAAATTTTAACATTTAATCTTTTGACTCCAAATGACTGTTGGATGTGAATTATGACCTTTTCGACTAAAATAAGTGTGTTTAAAGTCATTTCTGTGCCTGAAATTGGTCAAAATTGAAGCTTTTGAGTAAGCGAAACTCTGTAAAAATGGCAATGTTGGTCACTCTGAGGGGTTAAAAAATGGTTATTCAACATGAGGCACGATCCATTTGACATTTTGAATCATTTTTGGTACAGTCCCAAAAATCAATTTTGTGATGAAAAACGATGACTCCGGACCTGTCGAACGTTTCCAAAATGGTCAATATGGATGAAATTTTAACATTTAATCTTTTGACTCTAAATGACTGTTGGATGTGAATTGTGACTTTTTCAACTAAAATAAGTGTGTTTAAAGTCATTTATGTGCCTGAAATTGGTCAAAATTGAAGCTTTTGAGTAAGCAAAACTCTGTAAAAATGGCCATTTTGGTCACTCTGAGGGGTTAAAAAGTGGTTATTCAACATGAGGCACGATTCAATTAACATTTTGAATCATTTTTGGTACAGTCCCAAAAATCCATTTTCTGATGAAAAACGATGACTCCGGACCTGTCGAACGTTCCCAAAATGGTCAATATGGATGAAATTTTAACATTTAATCTTTTGACTCTAAATGACTGTTGCATGTGAATTATGACTTTTTCAACTAAAATAAGTGTGTTTAAAGTCATTTATGTGCCTGAAATTGGTCAAAATTTAAGCTTTTGAATAAGCAAAAACTCTGTAAAAATGGCAATTGTGGTCACTCTGAGGGGTTAAAAAGTGGTTATTCAACATGAGGCACGATCCATTTGACATTTTGAATCATTTTTGGTACAGTCCCAAAAATCCATTTTCTGATGAAAAACGATGACTCCGGACCTGTCGAACGTTCCCAAAATGGTCAATATGGATGAAATTTTAACATTTAATCTTTTGACTCTCAATGACTGTTGGATGGGAATTATGACTTTTTCAACTAAAATAAGTGTGTTTAAAGTCATTTATGTGCCTGAAATTGGTCAAAATTGAAGCTTTTGAGTAAGCAAAACTCTGTAAAAATGGCCATTTTGGTCACTCTGAGGGGTTAAAAAGTGGTTATTCAACATGAGGCACGATCCATTTGACATTTTGAATCATTTTTGGTACAGTCCCAAAAATCCATTTTCTGATGAAAAACGATGACTCCGGACCTGTCGAACGTTCCCAAAATGGTCAATATGGATGAAATTTTAACATTTAATCTTTAGACTCTAAATGACTGTTGGATGTGAATTATGACTTTTTCAACTAAAATAAGTGTGTTTAAAGTCATTTATGTGCCTGAAATTGGTCAAAATTCAAGCTTTTGAATAAGCAAAAACTCTGTAAAAATGGCAATTTTGGTCACTCTGAGGGGTTAAAAAGTGGTTATTCAACATGAGGCACGATCCATTTGACATTTTGAATCATTTTTGGTACAGTCCCAAAAATCCATTTTCTGATGAAAAACGATGACTCCGGACCTGTCGAACGTTCCCAAAATGGTCAATATGGATGAAATTTTAACATTTAATCTTTTGACTCTAAATGACTGTTGGATGTGAATTATGACTTTTTCAACTAAAATAAGTGTGTTTCAAGTCATTTATGTGCCTGAAATTGGTCAAAATTGAAGCTTTTGAGTAAGCAAAACTGTGTAAAAATGGCCATTTTGGTCACTCTGAGGGGTTAAAAAGTGGTTATTCAACATGAGGCACGATCCAATTGACATTTTGAATCATTTTTGGTACAGTCCCAAAAATCCATTTTCTGATGAAAAACGATGACTCCGGACCTGTCGAACGTTCCTAAAATGGTCAATATGGATGAAATTTTAACATTTAATCTTTTGACTCCAAATGACTGTTGGATGGGAATTATGACTTTTTCAACTAAAATAAGTGTGTTTAAAGTCATTTATGTGCCTGAAATTGGTCAAAATTGAAGCTTTTGAGTAAGCAAAACTCTGTAAAAATGGCAATGTTGGTCACTCTGAGGCGTTAAAAAGTGGTTATTCAACATGAGGCACCATCCATTTGACATTTTGAATCATTTTTGGTACAGTCCCAAAAATCCATTTTCTGATGAAAAACGATGACTCCGGACCTGTCGAACGTTTCCAAAATGGTCAATGTGGATGAAATTTTAACATTTAATCTTTTGACTCCAAATGACTGTTGGATGTGAATTATGACTTTTTCAACTAAAATAAGTGTGTTTAAAGTCATGTATGTGCCTGAAATTGGTCAAAATTGAAGCTTTTGAGTAAGCAAAACTCTGTAAAAATGGCCATTTTGGTCACTCTGAGGGGTTAAAAAGTGGTTATTCAACATGAGGCACGATCCAATTGACATTTTGAATCATTTTTGGTACAGTCCCAAAAATCCATTTTCTAATGAAAAACGATGACTCCGGACCTGTCGAACGATTCCAAAATGGTCAATATGGATGAAATTTTAACATGTAATCTTTTGACTCTAAATGACTGTTGGATGTGAATTATGACTTTTTCAACTAAAATAAGTGTGTTTAAAATCATTTATGCGCCTGAAATTGGTCAAAATTAAAGCTTTTGAGTAAGCAAAAACTCTGTAAAAATGGCCATTTTGGTCACTCTGAGGGGTTAAAAAGTGGTTATTCAACATGAGGCACGATCCAATTGACATTTTGAATCATTTTTGGTACAGTCCCAAAAATCCATTTTCTGATGAAAAACGATGACTCCGGACCTGTCGAACGATTCCAAAATGGTCAATATGGATGAAATTTTAACATTTAATCTTTTGACTCTAAATGACTGTTGGATGTGAATTATGACTTTTTCAACTAAAATAAGTGTATTTAAAGTCATTTATGTGCCTGAAATTGGTCAAAATTAAAGCTTTTGAATAAGCAAAAACTCTGTAAAATTGCAATTTTGGTCACTTTGAGGGGTTAAAAAGTGGTTATTCAACATGAGGCACGATCCATTTGACATTTTGAATCATTTTTGGTACAGTCCCAAAAATCCATTTTCTGATGAAAAACGATGACTCCGGACCTGTCGAACGTTCCCAAAATGGTCAATATGGATGAAATTTTAACATTTAATCTTTTGACTCCAAATGACTGTTGGATGGGAATTATGACTTTTTCAACTAAAATAAGTGTGTTTAAAGTCATTTCTGTGCCTGAAATTTGTCAAAATTGAAGCTTTTGAGTAAGCGAAACTCTGTAAAAATGGCAATGTTGGTCACTCTGAGGGGTTAAAAAGTGGTTATTCAACATGAGGCACGATCCATTTGACATTTTGAATCATTTTTGGTACAGTCCCAAAAATCAATTTTCTGATGAAAAACGATGACTCCGGACCTGTCGAACGTTCCCAAAATGGTCAATATGGATGAAATTTTAACATTTAATCTTTTGACTCCAAATGACTGTTGGATGTGAATTATGACCTTTTCGACTAAAATAAGTGTGTTTAAAGTCATTTCTGTGCCTGAAATTTGTCAAAATTGAAGCTTTTGAGTAAGCGAAACTCTGTAAAAATGGCAATGTTGGTCACTCTGAGGGGTTAAAAAGTGGTTATTCAACATGAGGCACGATCCATTTGACATTTTGAATCATTTTTGGTACAGTCCCAAAAATCCATTTTCTGATGAAAAACGATGACTCCGGACCTGTCGAACGTTCCCAAAATGGTCAATATGGATGAAATTTTAACATTTAATCTTTTGACTCTAAATGACTGTTGGATGTGAATTATGACTTTTTCAACTAAAATAAGTGTGTTTAAAGTCATTTATGTGCCTGAAATTGGTCAAAATTCAAGCTTTTGAATAAGCAAAAACTCTGTAAAAATGGCAATTTTGGTCACTCTGAGGGGTTAAAAAGTGGTTATTCAACATGAGGCACGATCCATTTGACATTTTGAATCATTTTTGGTACAGTCCCAAAAATCCATTTTCTGATGAAAAACGATGACTCCGGACCTGTCGAACGTTCCCAAAATGGTCAATATGGATGAAATTTTAACATTTAATCTTTTGACTCTAAATGACTGTTGGATGTGAATTATGACTTTTTCAACTAAAATAAGTGTGTTTCAAGTCATTTATGTGCCTGAAATTGGTCAAAATTGAAGCTTTTGAGTAAGCAAAACTGTGTAAAAATGGCCATTTTGGTCACTCTGAGGGGTTAAAAAGTGGTTATTCAACATGAGGCACGATCCAATTGACATTTTGAATCATTTTTGGTACAGTCCCAAAAATCCATTTTCTGATGAAAAACGATGACTCCGGACCTGTCGAACGTTCCTAAAATGGTCAATATGGATGAAATTTTAACATTTAATCTTTTGACTCCAAATGACTGTTGGATGGGAATTATGACTTTTTCAACTAAAATAAGTGTGTTTAAAGTCATTTATGTGCCTGAAATTGGTCAAAATTGAAGCTTTTGAGTAAGCAAAACTCTGTAAAAATGGCAATGTTGGTCACTCTGAGGCGTTAAAAAGTGGTTATTCAACATGAGGCACCATCCATTTGACATTTTGAATCATTTTTGGTACAGTCCCAAAAATCCATTTTCTGATGAAAAACGATGACTCCGGACCTGTCGAACGTTTCCAAAATGGTCAATGTGGATGAAATTTTAACATTTAATCTTTTGACTCCAAATGACTGTTGGATGTGAATTATGACTTTTTCAACTAAAATAAGTGTGTTTAAAGTCATGTATGTGCCTGAAATTGGTCAAAATTGAAGCTTTTGAGTAAGCAAAACTCTGTAAAAATGGCCATTTTGGTCACTCTGAGGGGTTAAAAAGTGGTTATTCAACATGAGGCACGATCCAATTGACATTTTGAATCATTTTTGGTACAGTCCCAAAAATCCATTTTCTAATGAAAAACGATGACTCCGGACCTGTCGAACGATTCCAAAATGGTCAATATGGATGAAATTTTAACATGTAATCTTTTGACTCTAAATGACTGTTGGATGTGAATTATGACTTTTTCAACTAAAATAAGTGTGTTTAAAATCATTTATGCGCCTGAAATTGGTCAAAATTAAAGCTTTTGAGTAAGCAAAAACTCTGTAAAAATGGCCATTTTGGTCACTCTGAGGGGTTAAAAAGTGGTTATTCAACATGAGGCACGATCCAATTGACATTTTGAATCATTTTTGGTACAGTCCCAAAAATCCATTTTCTGATGAAAAACGATGACTCCGGACCTGTCGAACGATTCCAAAATGGTCAATATGGATGAAATTTTAACATTTAATCTTTTGACTCTAAATGACTGTTGGATGTGAATTATGACTTTTTCAACTAAAATAAGTGTATTTAAAGTCATTTATGTGCCTGAAATTGGTCAAAATTAAAGCTTTTGAATAAGCAAAAACTCTGTAAAATTGCAATTTTGGTCACTTTGAGGGGTTAAAAAGTGGTTATTCAACATGAGGCACGATCCATTTGACATTTTGAATCATTTTTGGTACAGTCCCAAAAATCCATTTTCTGATGAAAAACGATGACTCCGGACCTGTCGAACGTTCCCAAAATGGTCAATATGGATGAAATTTTAACATTTAATCTTTTGACTCCAAATGACTGTTGGATGGGAATTATGACTTTTTCAACTAAAATAAGTGTGTTTAAAGTCATTTCTGTGCCTGAAATTTGTCAAAATTGAAGCTTTTGAGTAAGCGAAACTCTGTAAAAATGGCAATGTTGGTCACTCTGAGGGGTTAAAAAGTGGTTATTCAACATGAGGCACGATCCATTTGACATTTTGAATCATTTTTGGTACAGTCCCAAAAATCAATTTTCTGATGAAAAACGATGACTCCGGACCTGTCGAACGTTCCCAAAATGGTCAATATGGATGAAATTTTAACATTTAATCTTTTGACTCCAAATGACTGTTGGATGTGAATTATGACCTTTTCGACTAAAATAAGTGTGTTTAAAGTCATTTCTGTGCCTGAAATTTGTCAAAATTGAAGCTTTTGAGTAAGCGAAACTCTGTAAAAATGGCAATGTTGGTCACTCTGAGGGGTTAAAAAGTGGTTATTCAACATGAGGCACGATCCATTTGACATTTTGAATCATTTTTGGTACAGTCCCAAAAATCCATTTTCTGATGAAAAACGATGACTCCGGACCTGTCGAACGTTCCCAAAATGGTCAATATGGATGAAATTTTAACATTTAATCTTTTGACTCTAAATGACTGTTGGATGTGAATTATGACTTTTTCAACTAAAATAAGTGTGTTTAAAGTCATTTATGTGCCTGAAATTGGTCAAAATTCAAGCTTTTGAATAAGCAAAAACTCTGTAAAAATGGCAATTTTGGTCACTCTGAGGGGTTAAAAAGTGGTTATTCAACATGAGGCACGATCCATTTGACATTTTGAATCATTTTTGGTACAGTCCCAAAAATCCATTTTCTGATGAAAAACGATGACTCCGGACCTGTCGAACGTTCCCAAAATGGTCAATATGGATGAAATTTTAACATTTAATCTTTTGACTCTAAATGACTGTTGGATGTGAATTATGACTTTTTCAACTAAAATAAGTGTGTTCAAGTCATTTATGTGCCTGAAATTGGTCAAAATTGAAGCTTTTGAGTAAGCAAAACTGTGTAAAAATGGCCATTTTGGTCACTCTGAGGGGTTAAAAAGTGGTTATTCAACATGAGGCACGATCCAATTGACATTTTGAATCATTTTTGGTACAGTCCCAAAAATCCATTTTCTGATGAAAAACGATGACTCCGGACCTGTCGAACGTTCCTAAAATGGTCAATATGGATGAAATTTTAACATTTAATCTTTTGACTCCAAATGACTGTTGGATGGGAATTATGACTTTTTCAACTAAAATAAGTGTGTTTAAAGTCATTTATGTGCCTGAAATTGGTCAAAATTGAAGCTTTTGAGTAAGCAAAACTCTGTAAAAATGGCAATGTTGGTCACTCTGAGGCGTTAAAAAGTGGTTATTCAACATGAGGCACCATCCATTTGACATTTTGAATCATTTTTGGTACAGTCCCAAAAATCCATTTTCTGATGAAAAACGATGACTCCGGACCTGTCGAACGTTTCCAAAATGGTCAATGTGGATGAAATTTTAACATTTAATCTTTTGACTCCAAATGACTGTTGGATGTGAATTATGACTTTTTCAACTAAAATAAGTGTGTTTAAAGTCATGTATGTGCCTGAAATTGGTCAAAATTGAAGCTTTTGAGTAAGCAAAACTCTGTAAAAATGGCCATTTTGGTCACTCTGAGGGGTTAAAAAGTGGTTATTCAACATGAGGCACGATCCAATTGACATTTTGAATCATTTTTGGTACAGTCCCAAAAATCCATTTTCTAATGAAAAACGATGACTCCGGACCTGTCGAACGATTCCAAAATGGTCAATATGGATGAAATTTTAACATGTAATCTTTTGACTCTAAATGACTGTTGGATGTGAATTATGACTTTTTCAACTAAAATAAGTGTGTTTAAAATCATTTATGCGCCTGAAATTGGTCAAAATTAAAGCTTTTGAGTAAGCAAAAACTCTGTAAAAATGGCCATTTTGGTCACTCTGAGGGGTTAAAAAGTGGTTATTCAACATGAGGCACGATCCAATTGACATTTTGAATCATTTTTGGTACAGTCCCAAAAATCCATTTTCTGATGAAAAACGATGACTCCGGACCTGTCGAACGTTCCCAAAATGGTCAATATGGATGAAATTTTAACATTTAATCTTTTGACTCCAAATGACTGTTGGATGGGAATTATGACTTTTTCAACTAAAATAAGTGTGTTTAAAGTCATTTCTGTGCCTGAAATTTGTCAAAATTGAAGCTTTTGAGTAAGCGAAACTCTGTAAAAATGGCAATGTTGGTCACTCTGAGGGGTTAAAAAGTGGTTATTCAACATGAGGCACGATCCATTTGACATTTTGAATCATTTTTGGTACAGTCCCAAAAATCAATTTTCTGATGAAAAACGATGACTCCGGACCTGTCGAACGTTCCCAAAATGGTCAATATGGATGAAATTTTAACATTTAATCTTTTGACTCCAAATGACTGTTGGATGTGAATTATGACCTTTTCGACTAAAATAAGTGTGTTTAAAGTCATTTCTGTGCCTGAAATTTGTCAAAATTGAAGCTTTTGAGTAAGCGAAACTCTGTAAAAATGGCAATGTTGGTCACTCTGAGGGGTTAAAAAGTGGTTATTCAACATGAGGCACGATCCATTTGACATTTTGAATCATTTTTGGTACAGTCCCAAAAATCCATTTTCTGATGAAAAACGATGACTCCGGACCTGTCGAACGTTCCCAAAATGGTCAATATGGATGAAATTTTAACATTTAATCTTTTGACTCTAAATGACTGTTGGATGTGAATTATGACTTTTTCAACTAAAATAAGTGTGTTTAAAGTCATTTATGTGCCTGAAATTGGTCAAAATTCAAGCTTTTGAATAAGCAAAAACTCTGTAAAAATGGCAATTTTGGTCACTCTGAGGGGTTAAAAAGTGGTTATTCAACATGAGGCACGATCCATTTGACATTTTGAATCATTTTTGGTACAGTCCCAAAAATCCATTTTCTGATGAAAAACGATGACTCCGGACCTGTCGAACGTTCCCAAAATGGTCAATATGGATGAAATTTTAACATTTAATCTTTTGACTCTAAATGACTGTTGGATGTGAATTATGACTTTTTCAACTAAAATAAGTGTGTTTCAAGTCATTTATGTGCCTGAAATTGGTCAAAATTGAAGCTTTTGAGTAAGCAAAACTGTGTAAAAATGGCCATTTTGGTCACTCTGAGGGGTTAAAAAGTGGTTATTCAACATGAGGCACGATCCAATTGACATTTTGAATCATTTTTGGTACAGTCCCAAAAATCCATTTTCTGATGAAAAACGATGACTCCGGACCTGTCGAACGTTCCTAAAATGGTCAATATGGATGAAATTTTAACATTTAATCTTTTGACTCCAAATGACTGTTGGATGGGAATTATGACTTTTTCAACTAAAATAAGTGTGTTTAAAGTCATTTATGTGCCTGAAATTGGTCAAAATTGAAGCTTTTGAGTAAGCAAAACTCTGTAAAAATGGCAATGTTGGTCACTCTGAGGCGTTAAAAAGTGGTTATTCAACATGAGGCACCATCCATTTGACATTTTGAATCATTTTTGGTACAGTCCCAAAAATCCATTTTCTGATGAAAAACGATGACTCCGGACCTGTCGAACGTTTCCAAAATGGTCAATGTGGATGAAATTTTAACATTTAATCTTTTGACTCCAAATGACTGTTGGATGTGAATTATGACTTTTTCAACTAAAATAAGTGTGTTTAAAGTCATGTATGTGCCTGAAATTGGTCAAAATTGAAGCTTTTGAGTAAGCAAAACTCTGTAAAAATGGCCATTTTGGTCACTCTGAGGGGTTAAAAAGTGGTTATTCAACATGAGGCACGATCCAATTGACATTTTGAATCATTTTTGGTACAGTCCCAAAAATCCATTTTCTAATGAAAAACGATGACTCCGGACCTGTCGAACGATTCCAAAATGGTCAATATGGATGAAATTTTAACATGTAATCTTTTGACTCTAAATGACTGTTGGATGTGAATTATGACTTTTTCAACTAAAATAAGTGTGTTTAAAATCATTTATGCGCCTGAAATTGGTCAAAATTAAAGCTTTTGAGTAAGCAAAAACTCTGTAAAAATGGCCATTTTGGTCACTCTGAGGGGTTAAAAAGTGGTTATTCAACATGAGGCACGATCCAATTGACATTTTGAATCATTTTTGGTACAGTCCCAAAAATCCATTTTCTGATGAAAAACGATGACTCCGGACCTGTCGAACGATTCCAAAATGGTCAATATGGATGAAATTTTAACATTTAATCTTTTGACTCTAAATGACTGTTGGATGTGAATTATGACTTTTTCAACTAAAATAAGTGTATTTAAAGTCATTTATGTGCCTGAAATTGGTCAAAATTAAAGCTTTTGAATAAGCAAAAACTCTGTAAAATTGCAATTTTGGTCACTTTGAGGGGTTAAAAAGTGGTTATTCAACATGAGGCACGATCCATTTGACATTTTGAATCATTTTTGGTACAGTCCCAAAAATCCATTTTCTGATGAAAAACGATGACTCCGGACCTGTCGAACGTTCCCAAAATGGTCAATATGGATGAAATTTTAACATTTAATCTTTTGACTCCAAATGACTGTTGGATGGGAATTATGACTTTTTCAACTAAAATAAGTGTGTTTAAAGTCATTTCTGTGCCTGAAATTTGTCAAAATTGAAGCTTTTGAGTAAGCGAAACTCTGTAAAAATGGCAATGTTGGTCACTCTGAGGGGTTAAAAAGTGGTTATTCAACATGAGGCACGATCCATTTGACATTTTGAATCATTTTTGGTACAGTCCCAAAAATCAATTTTCTGATGAAAAACGATGACTCCGGACCTGTCGAACGTTCCCAAAATGGTCAATATGGATGAAATTTTAACATTTAATCTTTTGACTCCAAATGACTGTTGGATGTGAATTATGACCTTTTCGACTAAAATAAGTGTGTTTAAAGTCATTTCTGTGCCTGAAATTTGTCAAAATTGAAGCTTTTGAGTAAGCGAAACTCTGTAAAAATGGCAATGTTGGTCACTCTGAGGGGTTAAAAAGTGGTTATTCAACATGAGGCACGATCCATTTGACATTTTGAATCATTTTTGGTACAGTCCCAAAAATCCATTTTCTGATGAAAAACGATGACTCCGGACCTGTCGAACGTTCCCAAAATGGTCAATATGGATGAAATTTTAACATTTAATCTTTTGACTCTATATGACTGTTGGATGTGAATTATGACTTTTTCAACTAAAATAAGTGTGTTTAAAGTCATTTATGTGCCTGAAATTGGTCAAAATTGAAGCTTTTGAGTAAGCAAAACTCTGTAAAAATGGCCATTTTGGTCACTCTGAGGGGTTAAAAAGTGGTTATTCAACATGAGGCACGATCCAATTGACATTTTGAATCATTTTTGGTACAGTCCCAAAAATCAATTTTCTGATGAAAAACGATGACTCCGGACCTGTCGAACGTTCCCAAAATGGTCAATATGGATGAAATTTTAACATTTAATCTTTTGACTCCAAATGACTGTTGGATGTGAATTATGACCTTTTCGACTAAAATAAGTGTGTTTAAAGTCATTTCTGTGCCTGAAATTGGTCAAAATTGAAGCTTTTGAGTAAGCGAAACTCTGTAAAAATGGCAATGTTGGTCACTCTGAGGGGTTAAAAAATGGTTATTCAACATGAGGCACGATCCATTTGACATTTTGAATCATTTTTGGTACAGTCCCAAAAATCCATTTTCTGATGAAAAACGATGACTCCGGACCTGTCGAACGTTCCCAAAATGGTCAATATGGATGAAATTTTAACATTTAATCTTTTGACTCTAAATGACTGTTGGATGTGAATTATGACTTTTTCAACTAAAATAAGTGTGTTTAAAGTCATTTATGTGCCTGAAATTGGTCAAAATTCAAGCTTTTGAATAAGCAAAAACTCTGTAAAAATGGCAATTTTGGTCACTCTGAGGGGTTAAAAAGTGGTTATTCAACATGAGGCACGATCCATTTGACATTTTGAATCATTTTTGGTACAGTCCCAAAAATCCATTTTCTGATGAAAAACGATGACTCCGGACCTGTCGAACGTTCCCAAAATGGTCAATATGGATGAAATTTTAACATTTAATCTTTTGACTCTAAATGACTGTTGGATGTGAATTATGACTTTTTCAACTAAAATAAGTGTGTTTCAAGTCATTTATGTGCCTGAAATTGGTCAAAATTGAAGCTTTTGAGTAAGCAAAACTGTGTAAAAATGGCCATTTTGGTCACTCTGAGGGGTTAAAAAGTGGTTATTCAACATGAGGCACGATCCAATTGACATTTTGAATCATTTTTGGTACAGTCCCAAAAATCCATTTTCTGATGAAAAACGATGACTCCGGACCTGTCGAACGATTCCAAAATGGTCAATATGGATGAAATTTTAACATGTAATCTTTTGACTCTAAATGACTGTTGGATGTGAATTATGACTTTTTCAACTAAAATAAGTGTGTTTAAAATCATTTATGCGCCTGAAATTGGTCAAAATTAAAGCTTTTGAGTAAGCAAAAACTCTGTAAAAATGGCCATTTTGGTCACTCTGAGGGGTTAAAAAGTGGTTATTCAACATGAGGCACGATCCAATTGACATTTTGAATCATTTTTGGTACAGTCCCAAAAATCAATTTTCTGATGAAAAACGATGACTCCGGACCTGTCGAACGATTCCAAAATGGTCAATATGGATGAAATTTTAACATTTAATCTTTTGACTCTAAATGATTGTTGGCTGTGAATTATGACTTTTTCAACTAAAATAAGTGTGTTTAAAGTCATTTATGTGCCTGAAATTGGTCAAAATTAAAGCTTTTGAATAAGCAAAAACTCTGTAAAAATGGCAATTTTGGTCACTTTGAGGGGTTAAAAAGTGGTTATTCAACATGAGGCACGATCCATTTGACATTTTGAATCATTTTTGGTACAGTCCCAAAAATCCATTTTCTGATGAAAAACGATGACTCCGGACCTGTCGAACGTTCCCAAAATGGTCAATATGGATGAAATTTTAACATTTAATCTTTTGACTCTAAAAGACTGTTGGATGTGAATTATGACTTTTTCAACTAAAATAAGTGTGTTTAAAGTCATTTATGTGCCTGAAATTGGTCAAAATTGAAGCTTTTGAGTAAGCAAAACTCTGTAAAAATGGCCATTTTGGTCACTCTGAGGGGTTAAAAAGTGGTTATTCAACATGAGGCACGATCCAATTGACATTTTGAATCATTTTTGGTACAGTCCCAAAAATCAATTTTCTGATGAAAAACGATGACTCCGGACCTGTCGAACGTTCCCAAAATGATCAATATGGATGAAATTTTAACATTTAATCTTTTGACTCTAAATGACTGTTGGATGTGAATTATGACTTTTTCAACTAAAATAAGTGTGTTTAAAGTCATTTATGTGCCTGAAATTGGTCAAAATTCAAGCTTTTGAATAAGCAAAAACTCTGTAAAAATGGCAATTTTGGTCACTCTGAGGGGTTAAAAAGTGGTTATTCAACATGAGGCACGATCCATTTGACATTTTGAATCATTTTTGGTACAGTCCCAAAAATCCATTTTCTGATGAAAAACGATGACTCCGGACCTGTCGAACGTTCCCAAAATGGTCAATATGGATGAAATTTTAACATTTAATCTTTTGACTCTAAATGACTGTTGGATGTGAATTATGACTTTTTCAACTAAAATAAGTGTGTTTAAAGTCATTTATGTGCCTGAAATTGGTCAAAATTGAAGCTTTTGAGTAAGCAAAACTGTGTAAAAATGGCCATTTTGGTCACTCTGAGGGGTTAAAAAGTGGTTATTCAACATGAGGCACGATCCAATTGACATTTTGAATCATTTTTGGTACAGTCCCAAAAATCAATTTTCTGATGAAAAACGATGACTCCGGACCTGTCGAACGTTCCCAAAATGGTCAATATGGATGAAATTTTAACATTTAATCTTTTGACTCCAAATGACTGTTGGATGGGAATTATGACTTTTTCAACTAAAATAAGTGTGTTTAAAGTCATTTATGTGCCTGAAATTGGTCAAAATTGAAGCTTTTGAGTAAGCGAAACTCTGTAAAAATGGCAATGTTGGTCACTCTGAGGGGTTAAAAAGTGGTTATTCAACATGAGGCACGATCCATTTGACATTTTGAATCATTTTTGGTACAGTCCCAAAAATCAATTTTCTGATGAAAAACGATGACTCCGGACCTGTCGAACGTTCCCAAAATGGTCAATATGGATGAAATTTTAACATTTAATCTTTTGACTCCAAATGACTGTTGGATGTGAATTATGACCTTTTCGACTAAAATAAGTGTGTTTAAAGTCATTTCTGTGCCTGAAATTGGTCAAAATTGAAGCTTTTGAGTAAGCGAAACTCTGTAAAAATGGCAATGTTGGTCACTCTGAGGGGTTAAAAAATGGTTATTCAACATGAGGCACGATCCATTTGACATTTTGAATCATTTTTGGTACAGTCCCAAAAATCCATTTTCTGATGAAAAACGATGACTCCGGACCTGTCGAACGTTCCCAAAATGGTCAATATGGATGAAATTTTAACATTTAATCTTTTGACTCTATATGACTGTTGGATGTGAATTATGACTTTTTCAACTAAAATAAGTGTGTTTAAAGTCATTTATGTGCCTGAAATTGGTCAAAATTGAAGCTTTTGAGTAAGCAAAACTCTGTAAAAATGGCCATTTTGGTCACTCTGAGGGGTTAAAAAGTGGTTATTCAACATGAGGCACGATCCATTTGACATTTTGAATCATTTTTGGTACAGTCCCAAAAATCAATTTTCTGATGAAAAACGATGACTCCGGGCCTGTCGAACGTTCCCAAAATGGTCAATATGGATGAAATTTTAACATTTAATCTTTAGACTCTAAATGACTGTTGGATGTGAATTATGACTTTTTCAACTAAAATAAGTGTGTTTAAAGTCATTTATGTGCCTGAAATTGGTCAAAATTAAAGCTTTTGAATAAGCAAAAACTCTGTAAAAATGGCAATTTTGGTCACTCTGAGGGGTTAAAAAGTGGTTATTCAACATGAGGCACGATCCATTTGACATTTTGAATCATTTTTGGTACAGTCCCAAAAATCCATTTTCTGATGAAAAACGATGACTCCGGACCTGTCGAACGTTTCCAAAATGGTCAATATGGATGAAATTTTAACATTTAATCTTTTGACTCTAAATGACTGTCGGATGTGAATTATGACTTTTTCAACTAAATCAAGTGTGTTTAAAGTCATTTATGTGCCTGAAATTGGTCAAAATTGAAGCTTTTGAGTAAGCAAAACTCTGTAAAAATGGCCATTTTGGTCACTCTGAGGGGTTAAAAAGTGGTTATTCAACATGAGGCACGAACCAATTGACATTTTGAATCATTTTTGGTACAGTCCCAAAAATCCATTTTCTGATGAAAAACGATGACTCCGGACCTGTCGAACGATTCCAAAATTTCAATATGGATGAAATTTTAACATGTAATCTTTTGACTCTAAATGACTGTTGGATGTGAATTATGATTTTTTCAACTAAAATAAGTGTGTTTAAAATCATTTATGCGCCTGAAATTGGTCAAAATTAAAGCTTTTGAGTAAGCAAAACTCTGTAAAAATGGCCATTTTGGTCACTCTGAGGGGTTAAAAAGTGGTTATTCAACATCAGGCACGATCCAATTGACATTTTGAATCATTTTTGGTACAGTCCCAAAAATCCATTTTCTGATGAAAAATGATGACTCAGGACCTGTCGAACGATTCCAAAATGGTCAATATGGATGAAATTTTAACATTTAATCTTTTGACTCTAAATGACTGTTGGATGTGAATTATGACTTTTTCAACTAAAATAAGTGTGTTTAAAGTCATTTATGTGCCTGAAATTGGTCAAAATTAAAGCTTTTGAGTAAGCAAAAACTCTGTAAAAATGGCAATGTTGGTCACTCTGAGGGGTTAAAAAGTGGTTATTCAACATGAGGCACGATCCATTTGACATTTTGAATCATTTTTGGTACTGTCCCAAAAATCCATTTTCTGATGAAAAACGATGACTCCGGACCTGTCGAACGTTCCTAAAATGGTCAATATGGATGAAATTTTAACATTTAATCTTTTGACTCCAAATGACTGTTGGATGGGAATTATGACTTTTTCAACTAAAATAAGTGTGTTTAAAGTCATTTATGTGCCTGAAATTGGTCAAAATTGAAGCTTTTGAGTAAGCAAAACTCTGTAAAAATGGCAATGTTGGTCACTCTGAGGCGTTAAAAAGTGGTTATTCAACATGAGGCACCATCCATTTGACATTTTGAATCATTTTTGGTACAGTCCCAAAAATCCATTTTCTGATGAAAAACGATGACTCCGGACCTGTCGAACGTTTCCAAAATGGTCAATGTGGATGAAATTTTAACATTTAATCTTTTGACTCCAAATGACTGTTGGATGTGAATTATGACTTTTTCAACTAAAATAAGTGTGTTTAAAGTCATGTATGTGCCTGAAATTGGTCAAAATTGAAGCTTTTGAGTAAGCAAAACTCTGTAAAAATGGCCATTTTGGTCACTCTGAGGGGTTAAAAAGTGGTTATTCAACATGAGGCACGATCCAATTGACATTTTGAATCATTTTTGGTACAGTCCCAAAAATCCATTTTCTGATGAAAAACGATGACTCCGGACCTGTCGAACGATTCCAAAATGGTCAATATGGATGAAATTTTAACATTTAATCTTTTGACTCTAAATGACTGTTGGATGTGAATTATGACTTTTTCAACTAAAATAAGTGTATTTAAAGTCATTTATGTGCCTGAAATTGGTCAAAATTAAAGCTTTTGAATAAGCAAAAACTCTGTAAAATTGCAATTTTGGTCACTTTGAGGGGTTAAAAAGTGGTTATTCAACATGAGGCACGATCCATTTGACATTTTGAATCATTTTTGGTACAGTCCCAAAAATCCATTTTCTGATGAAAAACGATGACTCCGGACCTGTCGAACGTTCCCAAAATGGTCAATATGGATGAAATTTTAACATTTAATCTTTTGACTCCAAATGACTGTTGGATGGGAATTATGACTTTTTCAACTAAAATAAGTGTGTTTAAAGTCATTTCTGTGCCTGAAATTTGTCAAAATTGAAGCTTTTGAGTAAGCGAAACTCTGTAAAAATGGCAATGTTGGTCACTCTGAGGGGTTAAAAAGTGGTTATTCAACATGAGGCACGATCCATTTGACATTTTGAATCATTTTTGGTACAGTCCCAAAAATCAATTTTCTGATGAAAAACGATGACTCCGGACCTGTCGAACGTTCCCAAAATGGTCAATATGGATGAAATTTTAACATTTAATCTTTTGACTCCAAATGACTGTTGGATGTGAATTATGACCTTTTCGACTAAAATAAGTGTGTTTAAAGTCATTTCTGTGCCTGAAATTTGTCAAAATTGAAGCTTTTGAGTAAGCGAAACTCTGTAAAAATGGCAATGTTGGTCACTCTGAGGGGTTAAAAAGTGGTTATTCAACATGAGGCACGATCCATTTGACATTTTGAATCATTTTTGGTACAGTCCCAAAAATCCATTTTCTGATGAAAAACGATGACTCCGGACCTGTCGAACGTTCCCAAAATGGTCAATATGGATGAAATTTTAACATTTAATCTTTTGACTCTATATGACTGTTGGATGTGAATTATGACTTTTTCAACTAAAATAAGTGTGTTTAAAGTCATTTATGTGCCTGAAATTGGTCAAAATTGAAGCTTTTGAGTAAGCAAAACTCTGTAAAAATGGCCATTTTGGTCACTCTGAGGGGTTAAAAAGTGGTTATTCAACATGAGGCACGATCCAATTGACATTTTGAATCATTTTTGGTACAGTCCCAAAAATCAATTTTCTGATGAAAAACGATGACTCCGGACCTGTCGAACGTTCCCAAAATGGTCAATATGGATGAAATTTTAACATTTAATCTTTTGACTCCAAATGACTGTTGGATGTGAATTATGACCTTTTCGACTAAAATAAGTGTGTTTAAAGTCATTTCTGTGCCTGAAATTGGTCAAAATTGAAGCTTTTGAGTAAGCGAAACTCTGTAAAAATGGCAATGTTGGTCACTCTGAGGGGTTAAAAAATGGTTATTCAACATGAGGCACGATCCATTTGACATTTTGAATCATTTTTGGTACAGTCCCAAAAATCAATTTTCTGATGAAAAACGATGACTCCGGACCTGTCGAACGTTCCCAAAATGGTCAATATGGATGAAATTTTAACATTTAATCTTTTGACTCCAAATGACTGTTGGATGTGAATTATGACCTTTTCGACTAAAATAAGTGTGTTTAAAGTCATTTCTGTGCCTGAAATTGGTCAAAATTGAAGCTTTTGAGTAAGCGAAACTCTGTAAAAATGGCAATGTTGGTCACTCTGAGGGGTTAAAAAATGGTTATTCAACATGAGGCACGATCCATTTGACATTTTAAATCATTTTTGGTACAGTCCCAAAAATCCATTTTCTGATGAAAAACGATGACTCCGGACCTGTCGAACGTTCCCAAAATGGTCAATATGGATGAAATTTTAACATTTAATCTTTTGACTCTAAATGACTGTTGGATGTGAATTATGACTTTTTCAACTAAAATAAGTGTATTTAAAGTCATTTATGTGCCTGAAATTGGTCAAAATTAAAGCTTTTGAATAAGCAAAAACTCTGTAAAATTGCAATTTTGGTCACTTTGAGGGGTTAAAAAGTGGTTATTCAACATGAGGCACGATCCATTTGACATTTTGAATCATTTTTGGTACAGTCCCAAAAATCCATTTTCTGATGAAAAACGATGACTCCGGACCTGTCGAACGTTCCCAAAATGGTCAATATGGATGAAATTTTAACATTTAATCTTTTGACTCCAAATGACTGTTGGATGGGAATTATGACTTTTTCAACTAAAATAAGTGTGTTTAAAGTCATTTCTGTGCCTGAAATTTGTCAAAATTGAAGCTTTTGAGTAAGCGAAACTCTGTAAAAATGGCAATGTTGGTCACTCTGAGGGGTTAAAAAGTGGTTATTCAACATGAGGCACGATCCATTTGACATTTTGAATCATTTTTGGTACAGTCCCAAAAATCAATTTTCTGATGAAAAACGATGACTCCGGACCTGTCGAACGTTCCCAAAATGGTCAATATGGATGAAATTTTAACATTTAATCTTTTGACTCCAAATGACTGTTGGATGTGAATTATGACCTTTTCGACTAAAATAAGTGTGTTTAAAGTCATTTCTGTGCCTGAAATTTGTCAAAATTGAAGCTTTTGAGTAAGCGAAACTCTGTAAAAATGGCAATGTTGGTCACTCTGAGGGGTTAAAAAGTGGTTATTCAACATGAGGCACGATCCATTTGACATTTTGAATCATTTTTGGTACAGTCCCAAAAATCCATTTTCTGATGAAAAACGATGACTCCGGACCTGTCGAACGTTCCCAAAATGGTCAATATGGATGAAATTTTAACATTTAATCTTTTGACTCTATATGACTGTTGGATGTGAATTATGACTTTTTCAACTAAAATAAGTGTGTTTAAAGTCATTTATGTGCCTGAAATTGGTCAAAATTGAAGCTTTTGAGTAAGCAAAACTCTGTAAAAATGGCCATTTTGGTCACTCTGAGGGGTTAAAAAGTGGTTATTCAACATGAGGCACGATCCAATTGACATTTTGAATCATTTTTGGTACAGTCCCAAAAATCAATTTTCTGATGAAAAACGATGACTCCGGACCTGTCGAACGTTCCCAAAATGGTCAATATGGATGAAATTTTAACATTTAATCTTTTGACTCCAAATGACTGTTGGATGTGAATTATGACCTTTTCGACTAAAATAAGTGTGTTTAAAGTCATTTCTGTGCCTGAAATTGGTCAAAATTGAAGCTTTTGAGTAAGCGAAACTCTGTAAAAATGGCAATGTTGGTCACTCTGAGGGGTTAAAAAATGGTTATTCAACATGAGGCACGATCCATTTGACATTTTGAATCATTTTTGGTACAGTCCCAAAAATCCATTTTCTGATGAAAAACGATGACTCCGGACCTGTCGAACGTTCCCAAAATGGTCAATATGGATGAAATTTTAACATTTAATCTTTTGACTCTAAATGACTGTTGGATGTGAATTATGACTTTTTCAACTAAAATAAGTGTGTTTAAAGTCATTTATGTGCCTGAAATTGGTCAAAATTCAAGCTTTTGAATAAGCAAAAACTCTGTAAAAATGGCAATTTTGGTCACTCTGAGGGGTTAAAAAGTGGTTATTCAACATGAGGCACGATCCATTTGACATTTTGAATCATTTTTGGTACAGTCCCAAAAATCCATTTTCTGATGAAAAACGATGACTCCGGACCTGTCGAACGTTCCCAAAATGGTCAATATGGATGAAATTTTAACATTTAATCTTTTGACTCTAAATGACTGTTGGATGTGAATTATGACTTTTTCAACTAAAATAAGTGTGTTTCAAGTCATTTATGTGCCTGAAATTGGTCAAAATTGAAGCTTTTGAGTAAGCAAAACTGTGTAAAAATGGCCATTTTGGTCACTCTGAGGGGTTAAAAAGTGGTTATTCAACATGAGGCACGATCCAATTGACATTTTGAATCATTTTTGGTACAGTCCCAAAAATCCATTTTCTGATGAAAAACGATGACTCCGGACCTGTCGAACGATTCCAAAATGGTCAATATGGATGAAATTTTAACATGTAATCTTTTGACTCTAAATGACTGTTGGATGTGAATTATGACTTTTTCAACTAAAATAAGTGTGTTTAAAATCATTTATGCGCCTGAAATTGGTCAAAATTAAAGCTTTTGAGTAAGCAAAAACTCTGTAAAAATGGCCATTTTGGTCACTCTGAGGGGTTAAAAAGTGGTTATTCAACATGAGGCACGATCCAATTGACATTTTGAATCATTTTTGGTACAGTCCCAAAAATCAATTTTCTGATGAAAAACGATGACTCCGGACCTGTCGAACGATTCCAAAATGGTCAATATGGATGAAATTTTAACATTTAATCTTTTGACTCTAAATGACTGTTGGCTGTGAATTATGACTTTTTCAACTAAAATAAGTGTGTTTAAAGTCATTTATGTGCCTGAAATTGGTCAAAATTAAAGCTTTTGAATAAGCAAAAACTCTGTAAAAATGGCAATTTTGGTCACTTTGAGGGGTTAAAAAGTGGTTATTCAACATGAGGCACGATCCATTTGACATTTTGAATCATTTTTGGTACAGTCCCAAAAATCCATTTTCTGATGAAAAACGATGACTCCGGACCTGTCGAACGTTCCCAAAATGGTCAATATGGATGAAATTTTAACATTTAATCTTTTGACTCTAAAAGACTGTTGGATGTGAATTATGACTTTTTCAACTAAAATAAGTGTGTTTAAAGTCATTTATGTGCCTGAAATTGGTCAAAATTGAAGCTTTTGAGTAAGCAAAACTCTGTAAAAATGGCCATTTTGGTCACTCTGAGGGGTTAAAAAGTGGTTATTCAACATGAGGCACGATCCAATTGACATTTTGAATCATTTTTGGTACAGTCCCAAAAATCAATTTTCTGATGAAAAACGATGACTCCGGACCTGTCGAACGTTCCCAAAATGATCAATATGGATGAAATTTTAACATTTAATCTTTTGACTCTAAATGACTGTTGGATGTGAATTATGACTTTTTCAACTAAAATAAGTGTGTTTAAAGTCATTTATGTGCCTGAGATTGGTCAAAATTCAAGCTTTTGAATAAGCAAAAACTCTGTAAAAATGGCAATTTTGGTCACTCTGAGGGGTTAAAAAGTGGTTATTCAACATGAGGCACGATCCATTTGACATTTTGAATCATTTTTGGTACAGTCCCAAAAATCCATTTTCTGATGAAAAACGATGACTCCGGACCTGTCGAACGTTCCCAAAATGGTCAATATGGATGAAATTTTAACATTTAATCTTTTGACTCTAAATGACTGTTGGATGTGAATTATGACTTTTTCAACTAAAATAAGTGTGTTTAAAGTCATTTATGTGCCTGAAATTGGTCAAAATTGAAGCTTTTGAGTAAGCAAAACTGTGTAAAAATGGCCATTTTGGTCACTCTGAGGGGTTAAAAAGTGGTTATTCAACATGAGGCACGATCCAATTGACATTTTGAATCATTTTTGGTACAGTCCCAAAAATCAATTTTCTGATGAAAAACGATGACTCCGGACCTGTCGAACGTTCCCAAAATGGTCAATATGGATGAAATTTTAACATTTAATCTTTTGACTCCAAATGACTGTTGGATGTGAATTATGACCTTTTCGACTAAAATAAGTGTGTTTAAAGTCATTTCTGTGCCTGAAATTGGTCAAAATTGAAGCTTTTGAGTAAGCGAAACTCTGTAAAAATGGCAATGTTGGTCACTCTGAGGGGTTAAAAAATGGTTATTCAACATGAGGCACGATCCATTTGACATTTTGAATCATTTTTGGTACAGTCCCAAAAATCCATTTTCTGATGAAAAACGATGACTCCGGACCTGTCGAACGTTCCCAAAATGGTCAATATGGATGAAATTTTAACATTTAATCTTTTGACTCTAAATGACTGTTGGATGTGAATTATGACTTTTTCAACTAAAATAAGTGTATTTAAAGTCATTTATGTGCCTGAAATTGGTCAAAATTAAAGCTTTTGAATAAGCAAAAACTCTGTAAAATTGCAATTTTGGTCACTTTGAGGGGTTAAAAAGTGGTTATTCAACATGAGGCACGATCCATTTGACATTTTGAATCATTTTTGGTACAGTCCCAAAAATCCATTTTCTGATGAAAAACGATGACTCCGGACCTGTCGAACGTTCCCAAAATGGTCAATATGGATGAAATTTTAACATTTAATCTTTTGACTCCAAATGACTGTTGGATGGGAATTATGACTTTTTCAACTAAAATAAGTGTGTTTAAAGTCATTTATGTGCCTGAAATTGGTCAAAATTGAAGCTTTTGAGTAAGCGAAACTCTGTAAAAATGGCAATGTTGGTCACTCTGAGGGGTTAAAAAGTGGTTATTCAACATGAGGCACGATCCATTTGACATTTTGAATCATTTTTGGTACAGTCCCAAAAATCAATTTTCTGATGAAAAACGATGACTCCGGACCTGTCGAACGTTCCCAAAATGGTCAATATGGATGAAATTTTAACATTTAATCTTTTGACTCCAAATGACTGTTGGATGTGAATTATGACCTTTTCGACTAAAATAAGTGTGTTTAAAGTCATTTCTGTGCCTGAAATTGGTCAAAATTGAAGCTTTTGAGTAAGCGAAACTCTGTAAAAATGGCAATGTTGGTCACTCTGAGGGGTTAAAAAATGGTTATTCAACATGAGGCACGATCCATTTGACATTTTGAATCATTTTTGGTACAGTCCCAAAAATCCATTTTCTGATGAAAAACGATGACTCCGGACCTGTCGAACGTTCCCAAAATGGTCAATATGGATGAAATTTTAACATTTAATCTTTTGACTCTATATGACTGTTGGATGTGAATTATGACTTTTTCAACTAAAATAAGTGTGTTTAAAGTCATTTATGTGCCTGAAATTGGTCAAAATTGAAGCTTTTGAGTAAGCAAAACTCTGTAAAAATGGCCATTTTGGTCACTCTGAGGGGTTAAAAAGTGGTTATTCAACATGAGGCACGATCCAATTGACATTTTGAATCATTTTTGGTACAGTCCCAAAAATCAATTTTCTGATGAAAAACGATGACTCCGGACCTGTCGAACGTTCCCAAAATGGTCAATATGGATGAAATTTTAACATTTAATCTTTTGACTCCAAATGACTGTTGGATGTGAATTATGACCTTTTCGACTAAAATAAGTGTGTTTAAAGTCATTTCTGTGCCTGAAATTGGTCAAAATTGAAGCTTTTGAGTAAGCGAAACTCTGTAAAAATGGCAATGTTGGTCACTCTGAGGGGTTAAAAAATGGTTATTCAACATGAGGCACGATCCATTTGACATTTTGAATCATTTTTGGTACAGTCCCAAAAATCCATTTTCTGATGAAAAACGATGACTCCGGACCTGTCGAACGTTCCCAAAATGGTCAATATGGATGAAATTTTAACATTTAATCTTTTGACTCTAAATGACTGTTGGATGTGAATTATGACTTTTTCAACTAAAATAAGTGTGTTTAAAGTCATTTATGTGCCTGAAATTGGTCAAAATTCAAGCTTTTGAATAAGCAAAAACTCTGTAAAAATGGCAATTTTGGTCACTCTGAGGGGTTAAAAAGTGGTTATTCAACATGAGGCACGATCCATTTGACATTTTGAATCATTTTTGGTACAGTCCCAAAAATCCATTTTCTGATGAAAAACGATGACTCCGGACCTGTCGAACGTTCCCAAAATGGTCAATATGGATGAAATTTTAACATTTAATCTTTTGACTCTAAATGACTGTTGGATGTGAATTATGACTTTTTCAACTAAAATAAGTGTGTTTCAAGTCATTTATGTGCCTGAAATTGGTCAAAATTGAAGCTTTTGAGTAAGCAAAACTGTGTAAAAATGGCCATTTTGGTCACTCTGAGGGGTTAAAAAGTGGTTATTCAACATGAGGCACGATCCAATTGACATTTTGAATCATTTTTGGTACAGTCCCAAAAATCCATTTTCTGATGAAAAACGATGACTCCGGACCTGTCGAACGATTCCAAAATGGTCAATATGGATGAAATTTTAACATGTAATCTTTTGACTCTAAATGACTGTTGGATGTGAATTATGACTTTTTCAACTAAAATAAGTGTGTTTAAAATCATTTATGCGCCTGAAATTGGTCAAAATTAAAGCTTTTGAGTAAGCAAAAACTCTGTAAAAATGGCCATTTTGGTCACTCTGAGGGGTTAAAAAGTGGTTATTCAACATGAGGCACGATCCAATTGACATTTTGAATCATTTTTGGTACAGTCCCAAAAATCAATTTTCTGATGAAAAACGATGACTCCGGACCTGTCGAACGATTCCAAAATGGTCAATATGGATGAAATTTTAACATTTAATCTTTTGACTCTAAATGACTGTTGGCTGTGAATTATGACTTTTTCAACTAAAATAAGTGTGTTTAAAGTCATTTATGTGCCTGAAATTGGTCAAAATTAAAGCTTTTGAATAAGCAAAAACTCTGTAAAAATGGCAATTTTGGTCACTTTGAGGGGTTAAAAAGTGGTTATTCAACATGAGGCACGATCCATTTGACATTTTGAATCATTTTTGGTACAGTCCCAAAAATCCATTTTCTGATGAAAAACGATGACTCCGGACCTGTCGAACGTTCCCAAAATGGTCAATATGGATGAAATTTTAACATTTAATCTTTTGACTCTAAAAGACTGTTGGATGTGAATTATGACTTTTTCAACTAAAATAAGTGTGTTTAAAGTCATTTATGTGCCTGAAATTGGTCAAAATTGAAGCTTTTGAGTAAGCAAAACTCTGTAAAAATGGCCATTTTGGTCACTCTGAGGGGTTAAAAAGTGGTTATTCAACATGAGGCACGATCCAATTGACATTTTGAATCATTTTTGGTACAGTCCCAAAAATCAATTTTCTGATGAAAAACGATGACTCCGGACCTGTCGAACGTTCCCAAAATGGTCAATATGGATGAAATTTTAACATTTAATCTTTTGACTCCAAATGACTGTTGGATGTGAATTATGACCTTTTCGACTAAAATAAGTGTGTTTAAAGTCATTTCTGTGCCTGAAATTGGTCAAAATTGAAGCTTTTGAGTAAGCGAAACTCTGTAAAAATGGCAATGTTGGTCACTCTGAGGGGTTAAAAAATGGTTATTCAACATGAGGCACGATCCATTTGACATTTTGAATCATTTTTGGTACAGTCCCAAAAATCCATTTTCTGATGAAAAACGATGACTCCGGACCTGTCGAACGTTCCCAAAATGGTCAATATGGATGAAATTTTAACATTTAATCTTTTGACTCTAAATGACTGTTGGATGTGAATTATGACTTTTTCAACTAAAATAAGTGTGTTTAAAGTCATTTATGTGCCTGAAATTGGTCAAAATTCAAGCTTTTGAATAAGCAAAAACTCTGTAAAAATGGCAATTTTGGTCACTCTGAGGGGTTAAAAAGTGGTTATTCAACATGAGGCACGATCCATTTGACATTTTGAATCATTTTTGGTACAGTCCCAAAAATCCATTTTCTGATGAAAAACGATGACTCCGGACCTGTCGAACGTTCCCAAAATGGTCAATATGGATGAAATTTTAACATTTAATCTTTTGACTCTAAATGACTGTTGGATGTGAATTATGACTTTTTCAACTAAAATAAGTGTGTTTAAAATCATTTATACGCCTGAAATTGGTCAAAATTGAAGCTTTTGAGTAAGCAAAACTGTGTAAAAATGGCCATTTTGGTCACTCTGAGGGGTTAAAAAGTGGTTATTCAACATGAGGCACGATCCAATTGACATTTTGAATCATTTTTGGTACAGTCCCAAAAATCCATTTTCTGATGAAAATCGATGACTCCGGACCTGTCGAACGATTCCAAAATGGTCAATATGGATGAAATTTTAACATTTAATCTTTTGACTCTAAATGACTGTTGGCTGTGAATTATGACTTTTTCAACTAAAATAAGTGTGTTTAAAGTCATTTATGTGCCTGAAATTGGTCAAAATTGAAGCTTTTGAGTAAGCAAAACTCTGTAAAAATGGCCATTTTGGTCACTCTGAGGGGTTAAAAGGTGGTTATTCAACATGAGGCACGATCCAATTGACATTTTGAATCATTTTTGGTACAGTCCCAAAAATCCATTTTCTGATGAAAAACGATGACTCCGGACCTGTCGAACGATTCCAAAATGGTCAATATGGATGAAATGTTAACATTTAATCTTTTGACTCTAAATGACTGTTGGATGGGAATTATGACTTTTTCAACTAAAATAAGTGTGTTTAAAGTCATTTATGTGCCTGAAATTGGTCAAAATTAAAGCTTTTGAATAAGCAAAAACTCTGTAAAAATGGCAATTTTGGTCACTCTGAGGGGTTAAAAAGTGGTTATTCAACATGAGGCACGATCCATTTGACATTTTGAATCATTTTTGGTACAGTCCCAAAAATCCATTTTCTGATGAAAAACGATGACTCCGGACCTGTCGAACGTTCCCAAAATGGTCAATATGGATGAAATTTTAACATTTAATCTTTTGACTCCAAATGACTGTTGGATGGGAATTATGACTTTTTCAGCTAAAATACGTGTGTTTAAAGTCATTTATGTGCCTGAAATTGGTCAAAATTGAAGCTTTTGAGTAAGCAAAACTCTGTAAAAATGGCCATTTTGGTCACTCTGAGGGGTTAAAAAGTGGTTATTCAACATGAGGCACGATCCATTTGACATTTTGAATAATTTTTGGTACAGTCCCAAAAATCCATTTTCTGATGAAAAACGATGACTCCGGACCTGTCGAACAATCCCAAAATGGTCAATATGGATGAAATTTTAACATTTAATCTTTTGACTCTAAATGACTGTTGGATGTGAATTATGACTTTTTCAACTAAAATAAGTGTGTTTAAAGTCATTTATGTGCCTGAAATTGGTCAAAATTCAAGCTTTTGAATAAGCAAAAACTCTGTAAAAATGGCAATTTTGGTCACTCTGAGGGGTTAAAAAGTGGTTATTCAACATGAGGCACGATCCATTTGACATTTTGAATCATTTTTGGTACAGTCCCAAAAATCCATTTTCTGATGAAAAACGATGACTCCGGACCTGTCGAACGTTCCCAAAATGGTCAATATGGATGAAATTTTAACATTTAATCTTTTGACTCTAAATGACTGTTGGATGTGAATTATGACTTTTTCAACTAAAATAAGTGTGTTTAAAATCATTTATGCGCCTGAAATTGGTCAAAATTGAAGCTTTTGAGTAAGCAAAACTGTGTAAAAATGGCCATTTTGGTCACTCTGAGGGGTTAAAAAGTGGTTATTCAACATGAGGCACGATCCAATTGACATTTTGAATCATTTTTGGTACAGTCCCAAAAATCCATTTTCTGATGAAAAACGATGACTCCGGACCTGTCGAACGATTCCAAAATGGTCAATATGGATGAAATTTTAACATGTAATCTTTTGACTCTAAATGACTGTTGGATGTGAATTATGACTTTTTCAACTAAAATAAGTGTGTTTAAAATCATTTATGCGCCTGAAATTGGTCAAAATTAAAGCTTTTGAGTAAGCAAAAACTCTGTAAAAATGGCCATTTTGGTCACTCTGAGGGGTTAAAAAGTGGTTATTCAACATGAGGCACGATCCAATTGACATTTTGAATCATTTTTGGTACAGTCCCAAAAATCAATTTTCTGATGAAAAACGATGACTCCGGACCTGTCGAACGATTCCAAAATGGTCAATATGGATGAAATTTTAACATTTAATCTTTTGACTCTAAATGACTGTTGGCTGTGAATTATGACTTTTTCAACTAAAATAAGTGTGTTTAAAGTCATTTATGTGCCTGAAATTGGTCAAAATTGAAGCTTTTGAGTAAGCAAAACTCTGTAAAAATGGCCATTTTGGTCACTCTGAGGGGTTAAAAGGTGGTTATTCAACATGAGGCACGATCCAATTGACATTTTGAATCATTTTTGGTACAGTCCCAAAAATCCATTTTCTGATGAAAAACGATGACTCCGGACCTGTCGAACGATTCCAAAATGGTCAATATGGATGAAATTTTAACATGTAATCTTTTGACTCTAAATGACTGTTGGATGTGAATTATGACTTTTTCAACTAAAATAAGTGTGTTTAAAATCATTTATGCGCCTGAAATTGGTCAAAATTAAAGCTTTTGAGTAAGCAAAAACTCTGTAAAAATGGCCATTTTGGTCACTCTGAGGGGTTAAAAAGTGGTTATTCAACATGAGGCACGATCCAATTGACATTTTGAATCATTTTTGGTACAGTCCCAAAAATCAATTTTCTGATGAAAAACGATGACTCCGGACCTGTCGAACGATTCCAAAATGGTCAATATGGATGAAATTTTAACATTTAATCTTTTGACTCTAAATGACTGTTGGCTGTGAATTATGACTTTTTCAACTAAAATAAGTGTGTTTAAAGTCATTTATGTGCCTGAAATTGGTCAAAATTGAAGCTTTTGAATAAGCAAAAACTCTGTAAAAATGGCAATTTTGGTCACTCTGAGGGGTTAAAAAGTGGTTATTCAACATGAGGCACGATCCATTTGACATTTTGAATCATTTTTGTACAGTCCCAAACATCCATTTTCTGATGAAAAACGATGACTCCGGACCTGTCGAACGTTCCCAAAATGGTCAATATGGATGAAATTTTAACATTTAATCTTTTGACTCCAAATGACTTTTGGATGGGAATTATGACTTTTTCAACTAAAATAAGTGTGTTTAAAGTCATTTATGTGCCTGAAATTGGTCAAAATTGAAGCTCTTGAGTAAGCAAAACTCTGTAAATATGGCAATGTTGGTCACTCTGAGGGGTTAAAAAGTGGTTATTCAACATGAGGCACGATCCATTTGACATTTTGAATCATTTTTGGTACAGTCCCAAAAATCCATTTTCTGATGAAAAACGATGACTCCGGACCTGTCGAACGTTCCCAAAATGGTCAATATGGATGAAATTTTAACATTTAATCTTTTGACTCCAAATGACTGTTGGATGGGAATTATGACTTTTTCAGCTAAAATAAGTGTGTTTAAAGTCATTTATGTGCCTGAAATTGGTCAAAATTGAAGCTTTTGAGTAAGCAAAACTCTGTAAAAATGGCCATTTTGGTCACTCTGAGGGGTTAAAAAGTGGTTATTCAACATGAGGCACGATCCATTTGACATTTTGAATAATTTTTGGTACAGTCCCAAAAATCCATTTTCTGATGAAAAACGATGACTCCGGACCTGTCGAACAATCCCAAAATGGTCAATATGGATGAAATTTTAACATTTAATCTTTTGACTCTAAATGACTGTTGGATGTGAATTATGACTTTTTCAACTAAAATAAGTGTGTTTAAAGTCATTTATGTGCCTGAAATTGGTCAAAATTAAAGCTTTTGAATAAGCAAAAACTCTGTAAAAATGCCAATTTTGGTCACTCTGAGGGGTTAAAAAGTGGTTATTCAACATGAGGCACGATCCATTTGACATTTTGAATCATTTTTGGTACAGTCCCAAAAATCCATTTTCTGATGAAAAACGATGACTCCGGACCTGTTGAACGTTCCCAAAATGGTCAATATGGATGAAATTTTAACATTTAATCTTTTGACTCTAAATGACTGTTGGATGTGAATTATGACTTTTTCAACTAAAATAAGTGTGTTTAAAGTCATTTATGTGCCTGAAATTGGTCAAAATTGAAGCTTTTGAGTAAGCAAAACTCTGTAAAAATGGCCATTTTGGTCACTCTGAGGGGTTAAAAAGTGGTTATTCAACATGAGGCACGATCCAATTGACATTTTGAATCATTTTTGGTACAGTCCCAAAAATCAATTTTCTGATGAAAAACGATGACTCCGGACCTGTCGAACGTTCCCAAAATGGTCAATATGGATGAAATTTTAACATTTAATCTTTTGACTCCAAATGACTGTTGGATGTGAATTATGACCTTTTCGACTAAAATAAGTGTGTTTAAAGTCATTTCTGTGCCTGAAATTGGTCAAAATTGAAGCTTTTGAGTAAGCGAAACTCTGTAAAAATGGCCATTTTGGTCACTCTGAGGGGTTAAAAAGTGGTTATTCAACATGAGGCACGATCCAATTGACATTTTGAATCATTTTTGGTACAGTCCCAAAAATCCATTTTCTGATGAAAAACGATGACTCCGGACCTGTCGAACGTTCAAAAAATGGTCAATATGGATGAAATTTTTACATTTAATCTTTTGACTCCAAATGACTGTTGGATGTGAATTATGACCTTTTCGACTAAAATAAGTGTGTTTAAAGTCATTTCTGTGCCTGAAATTGGTCAAAATTGAAGCTTTTGAGTAAGCGAAACTCTGTAAAAATGGCAATGTTGGTCACTCTGAGGGGTTAAAAAGTGGTTATTCAACATGAGGCACGATCCATTTGACATTTTGAATCGTTTTTGGTACAGTCCCAAAAATCCATTTTCTGATGAAAAACGATGACTCTGGACCTGTCGAACGTTCCCAAAATGGTCAATATGGATGAAATTTTAACATTTAATCTTTTGACTCTAAATGACTGTTGGATGTGAATTATGACTTTTTCAACTAAAATAAGTGTGTTTAAAATCATTTATGCGCCTGAAATTGGTCAAAATTAAAGCTTTTGAGTAAGCAAAAACTCTGTAAAAAAGGCCATTTTGGTCACTCTGAGGGGTTAAAAAGTGGTTATTCAACATGAGGCACGATCCAATTGACATTTTGAATCATTTTTGGTACAGTCCCAAAAATCAATTTTCTGATGAAAAACGATGACTCCGGACCTGTCGAACGATTCCAAAATGGTCAATATGGATGAAATTTTAACATTTAATCTTTTGACTCTAAATGACTGTTGGCTGTGAATTATGACTTTTTCAACTAAAATAAGTGTGTTTAAAGTCATTTATGTGCCCGAAATTGGTCAAAATTGAAGCTTTTGAGTAAGCAAAACTCTGTAAAAATGGCCATTTTGGTCACTCTGAGGGGTTAAAAGGTGGTTATTCAACATGAGGCACGATCCAATTGACATTTTGAATCATTTTTGGTACAGTCCCAAAAATCCATTTTCTGATGAAAAACGATGACTCCGGACCTGTCGAACGATTCCAAAATGGTCAATATGGATGAAATTTTAACATGTAATCTTTTGACTCTAAATGACTGTTGGATGTGAATTATGACTTTTTCAACTAAAATAAGTGTGTTTAAAATCATTTATGCGCCTGAAATTGGTCAAAATTAAAGCTTTTGAGTAAGCAAAAACTCTGTAAAAATGGCCATTTTGGTCACTCTGAGGGGTTAAAAAGTGGTTATTCAACATGAGGCACGATCCAATTGACATTTTGAATCATTTTTGGTACAGTCCCAAAAATCAATTTTCTGATGAAAAACGATGACTCCGGACCTGTCGAACGATTCCAAAATGGTCAATATGGATGAAATTTTAACATTTAATCTTTTGACTCTAAATGACTGTTGGCTGTGAATTATGACTTTTTCAACTAAAATAAGTGTGTTTAAAGTCATTTATGTGCCTGAAATTGGTCAAAATTGAAGCTTTTGAATAAGCAAAAACTCTGTAAAAATGGCAATTTTGGTCACTCTGAGGGGTTAAAAAGTGGTTATTCAACATGAGGCACGATCCATTTGACATTTTGAATCATTTTTGTACAGTCCCAAACATCCATTTTCTGATGAAAAACGATGACTCCGGACCTGTCGAACGTTCCCAAAATGGTCAATATGGATGAAATTTTAACATTTAATCTTTTGACTCCAAATGACTTTTGGATGGGAATTATGACTTTTTCAACTAAAATAAGTGTGTTTAAAGTCATTTATGTGCCTGAAATTGGTCAAAATTGAAGCTCTTGAGTAAGCAAAACTCTGTAAATATGGCAATGTTGGTCACTCTGAGGGGTTAAAAAGTGGTTATTCAACATGAGGCACGATCCATTTGACATTTTGAATCATTTTTGGTACAGTCCCAAAAATCCATTTTCTGATGAAAAACGATGACTCCAGACCTGTCGAACGTTCCCAAAATGGTCAATATGGATGAAATTTTAACATTTAATCTTTTGACTCCAAATGACTGTTGGATGGGAATTATGACTTTTTCAGCTAAAATAAGTGTGTTTAAAGTCATTTATGTGCCTGAAATTGGTCAAAATTGAAGCTTTTGAGTAAGCAAAACTCTGTAAAAATGGCCATTTTGGTCACTCTGAGGGGTTAAAAAGTGGTTATTCAACATGAGGCACGATCCATTTGACATTTTGAATAATTTTTGGTACAGTCCCAAAAATCCATTTTCTGATGAAAAACGATGACTCCGGACCTGTCGAACAATCCCAAAATGGTCAATATGGATGAAATTTTAACATTTAATCTTTTGACTCTAAATGACTGTTGGATGTGAATTATGACTTTTTCAACTAAAATAAGTGTGTTTAAAGTCATTTATGTGCCTGAAATTGGTCAAAATTAAAGCTTTTGAATAAGCAAAAACTCTGTAAAAATGCCAATTTTGGTCACTCTGAGGGGTTAAAAAGTGGTTATTCAACATGAGGCACGATCCATTTGACATTTTGAATCATTTTTGGTACAGTCCCAAAAATCCATTTTCTGATGAAAAACGATGACTCCGGACCTGTTGAACGTTGCCAAAATGGTCAATATGGATGAAATTTTAACATTTAATCTTTTGACTCTAAATGACTGTTGGATGTGAATTATGACTTTTTCAACTAAAATAAGTGTGTTTAAAGTCATTTATGTGCCTGAAATTGGTCAAAATTGAAGCTTTTGAGTAAGCAAAACTCTGTAAAAATGGCCATTTTGGTCACTCTGAGGGGTTAAAAAGTGGTTATTCAACATGAGGCACGATCCAATTGACATTTTGAATCATTTTTGGTACAGTCCCAAAAATCAATTTTCTGATGAAAAACGATGACTCCGGACCTGTCGAACGTTCCCAAAATGGTCAATATGGATGAAATTTTAACATTTAATCTTTTGACTCCAAATGACTGTTGGATGTGAATTATGACCTTTTCGACTAAAATAAGTGTGTTTAAAGTCATTTCTGTGCCTGAAATTGGTCAAAATTGAAGCTTTTGAGTAAGCGAAACTCTGTAAAAATGGCCATTTTGGTCACTCTGAGGGGTTAAAAAGTGGTTATTCAACATGAGGCACGATCCAATTGACATTTTGAATCATTTTTGGTACAGTCCCAAAAATCCATTTTCTGATGAAAAACGATGACTCCGGACCTGTCGAACGTTCAAAAAATGGTCAATATGGATGAAATTTTTACATTTAATCTTTTGACTCCAAATGACTGTTGGATGTGAATTATGACCTTTTCGACTAAAATAAGTGTGTTTAAAGTCATTTCTGTGCCTGAAATTGGTCAAAATTGAAGCTTTTGAGTAAGCGAAACTCTGTAAAAATGGCAATGTTGGTCACTCTGAGGGGTTAAAAAGTGGTTATTCAACATGAGGCACGATCCATTTGACATTTTGAATCGTTTTTGGTACAGTCCCAAAAATCCATTTTCTGATGAAAAACGATGACTCTGGACCTGTCGAACGTTCCCAAAATGGTCAATATGGATGAAATTTTAACATTTAATCTTTTGACTCTAAATGACTGTTGGATGTGAATTATGACTTTTTCAACTAAAATAAGTGTGTTTAAAGTCATTTATGTGCCTGAAATTGGTCAAAATTAAAGCTTTTGAATAAGCAAAAACTCTGTAAAAATGGCAATTTTGGTCACTCTGAGGGGTTAAAAAGTGGTTATTCAACATGAGGCACGATCCATTTGACATTTTGAATCATTTTTGGTACAGTCCCAAAAATCCATTTTCTGATGAAAAACGATGACTCCGGACCTGTCGAACGTTCCCAAAATGGTCAATATGGATGAAATTTTAACATTTAATCTTTTGACTCTAAATGACTGTTGGATGTGAATTATGACTTTTTCAACTAAAATAAGTGTGTTTAAAGTCATTTATGTGCCTGAAATTGGTCAAAATCGAAGCTTTTGAGTAAGCAAAACTCTGTAAAAATGGCCATTTTGGTCACTCTGAGGGGTTAAAAAGTGGTTATTCAACATGAGGCACGATCAAATTGACATTTTGAATCATTTTTGGTACAGTCCCAAGCATCCATTTTCTGATGAAAAACAATGACTCCGGACCTGTCGAACGATTCCAAAATGGTCAATATGGATGAAATTTTAACATTTAATCTTTTGACTCTAAATGACTGTTGGATGTGAATTATGACTTTTTCAACTAAAATAAGTGTGTTTAAAGTCATTTATGTGCCTGAAATTGGTCAAAATTAAAGCTTTTGAATAAGCAAAAACTCTGTAAAAATGGCAATTTTGGTCACTCTGAGGGGTTAAAAAGTGGTTATTCAACATGAGGCACGATCCATTTGACATTTTGAATCATTTTTGGTACAGTCCCAAAAATCCATTTTCTGATGAAAAACGATGACTCCGGACCTGTCGAACGATTCCAAAATGGTCAATATGGATGAAATTTTAACATTTAATCTTTTGACTCTAAATGACTGTTGGATGTGAATTATGACTTTTTCAACTAAAATGAGTGTGTTTAAAGTCATTTATGTGCCTGAAATTGGTCAAAATTAAAGCTTTTGAATAAGCAAAAACTCTGTAAAAATGGCAATTTTGGTCACTCTGAGGGGTTAAAAAGTGGTTATTCAACATGAGGCACGATCCATTTGACATTTTGAATCATTTTTGGTACAGTCCCAAAAATCCATTTTCTGATGAAAAACGATGACTCCGGACCTGTCGAACGTTCCCAAAATGGTCAATATGGATGAAATTTTAACATTTAATCTTTTGACTCTAAATGACTGTTGGATGTGAATTATGACTTTTTCAACTAAAATAAGTGTGTTTAAAGTCATTTATGTGCCTGAAATTGGTCAAAATTGAAGCTTTTGAGTAAGCAAAACTCTGTAAAAATGGCCATTTTGGTCACTCTGAGGGGTTAAAAAGTGGTTATTCAACATGAGGCACGATCCATTTGACATTTTGAATCATTTTTGTACAGTCCCAAACATCCATTTTCTGATGAAAAACGATGACTCCGGACCTGTCGAACGTTCCCAAAATGGTCAATATGGATGAAATTTTAACATTTAATCTTTTGACTCCAAATGACTTTTGGATGGGAATTATGACTTTTTCAACTAAAATAAGTGTGTTTAAAGTCATTTATGTGCCTGAAATTGGTCAAAATTGAAGCTCTTGAGTAAGCAAAACTCTGTAAAAATGGCAATGTTGGTCACTCTGAGGGGTTAAAAAGTGGTTATTCAACATGAGGCACGATCCAATTGACATTTTGAATCATTTTTGGTACAGTCCCAAAAATCCATTTTCTGATGAAAAACGATGACTCCGGACCTGTCGAACGATTCCAAAATGGTCAATATGGATGAAATTTTAACATTTAATCTTTTGACTCTAAATGACTGTTGGCTGTGAATTATGACTTTTTCAACTAAAATAAGTGTGTTTAAAGTCATTTATGTGCCTGAAATTGGTCAGAATTGAAGCTTTTGAGTAAGCAAAACTCTGTAAAAATGGCCATTTTGGTCACTCTGAGGGGTTAAAAAGTGGTTATTCAACATGAGGCACGATCCATTTGACATTTTGAATCATTTTTGTACAGTCCCAAACATCCATTTTCTGATGAAAAACGATGACTCCGGACCTGTCGAACGTTCCCAAAATGGTCAATATGGATGAAATTTTAACATTTAATCTTTTGACTCCAAATGACTTTTGGATGGGAATTATGACTTTTTCAACTAAAATAAGTGTGTTTAAAGTCATTTATGTGCCTGAAATTGGTCAAAATTGAAGCTCTTGAGTAAGCAAAACTCTGTAAATATGGCAATGTTGGTCACTCTGAGGGGTTAAAAAGTGGTTATTCAACATGAGGCACGATCCATTTGACATTTTGAATCATTTTTGGTACAGTCCCAAAAATCCATTTTCTGATGAAAAACGATGACTCCGGACCTGTCGAACGTTCCCAAAATGGTCAATATGGATGAAATTTTAACATTTAATCTTTTGACTCCAAATGACTGTTGGATGTGAATTATGACCTTTTCGACTAAAATAAGTGTGTTTAAAGTCATTTCTGTGCCTGAAATTGGTCAAAATTGAAGCTTTTGAGTAAGCGAAACTCTGTAAAAATGGCAATGTTGGTCACTCTGAGGGGTTAAAAAGTGGTTATTCAACATGAGGCACGATCCATTTGACATTTTGAATCATTTTTGGTACAGTCCCAAAAATCCATTTTCTGATGAAAAACGATGACTCCGGACCTGTCGAACGTTCCCAAAATGGTCAATATGGATGAAATTTTAACATTTAATCTTTTGACTCCAAATGACTGTTGGATGGGAATTATGACTTTTTCAACTAAAATAAGTGTGTTTAAAGTCATTTATGTGCCTGAAATTGGTCAAAATTGAAGCTTTTGAGTAAGCAAAACTCTGTAAAAATGGCCATTTTGGTCACTCTGAGGGGTTAAAAAGTGGTTATTCAACATGAGGCACGATCCAATTGACATTTTGAATCATTTTTGGTACAGTCCCAAGCATCCATTTTCTGATGAAAAACAATGACTCCGGACCTGTCGAACGATTCCAAAATGGTCAATATGGATGAAATTTTAACATTTAATCTTTTGACTCTAAATGACTGTTGGATGTGAATTATGACTTTTTCAACTAAAATAAGTGTGTTTAAAGTCATTTATGTGCCTGAAAGTGGTCAAAATTAAA
This sequence comes from Lissotriton vulgaris, assembly GCF_964263255.1. Classification (NCBI taxonomy): domain Eukaryota; kingdom Metazoa; phylum Chordata; class Amphibia; order Caudata; family Salamandridae; genus Lissotriton; species Lissotriton vulgaris. Next base: position 64,875 of record NW_028244534.1, read on the forward strand.
GCTTTTGAATAAGCAAAAACTCTGTAAAAATGGAAATTTTGGTCACTCTGAGGGGTTAAAAAGTGGTTATTCAACATGAGGCACGATCCATTTGACATTTTGAATCATTTTTGGTACAGTCCCAAAAATCCATTTTCTGATGAAAAACGATGACTCCGGACCTGTCGAACGATTCCAAAATGGTCAATATGGATGAAATTTTAACATTTAATCTTTTGACTCTAAATGACTGTTGGATGTGAATTATGACCTTTTCGACTAAAATAAGTGTGTTTAAAGTCATTTCTGTGCCTGAAATTGGTCAAAATTGAAGCTTTTGAGTAAGCAAAACTCTGTAAAAATGGCAATGTTGGTCACTCTGAGGGGTTAAAAAGTGGTTATTCAACATGAGGCACGATCCATTTGACATTTTGAATCATTTTTGGTACAGTCCCAAAAATCAATTTTCTGATGAAAAACGATGACTCCGGACCTGTCGAACGTTCCCAAAATGGTCAATATGGATGAAATTTTAATATTTAATCTTTTGACTCTAAATGACTGTTGGATGTGAATTATGACTTTTTCAACTAAAATAAGTGTGTTTAAAGTCATTTATGTGCCTGAAATTGGTCAAAATTGAAGCTTTTGAGTAAGCAAAACTCTGTAAAAATGGCCATTTTGGTCACTCTGAGGGGTTAAAAAGTGGTTATTCAACATGAGGCACGATCCAATTGACATTTTGAATCATTTTTGGTACAGTCCCAAAAATCCATTTTCTGATGAAAAACGATGACTCCGGACCTGTCGAACGTTCCCAAAATGGTCAATATGGATGAAATTTTAACATTTAATCTTTTGACTCCAAATGACTGTTGGATGTGAATTATGACCTTTTCGACTAAAATAAGTGTGTTTAAAGTCATTTCTGTGCCTGAAATTGGTCAAAATTGAAGCTTTTGAGTAAGCGAAACTCTGTAAAAATGGCAATGTTGGTCACTCTGAGGGGTTAAAAAGTGGTTATTCAACATGAGGCACGATCCATTTGACATTTTGAATCATTTTTGGTACAGTCCCAAAAATCCATTTTCTGATGAAAAACGATGACTCTGGACCTGTCGAACGTTCCCAAAATGGTCAATATGGATGAAATTTTAACATTTAATCTTTTGACTCTAAATGACTGTTGGATGTGAATTATGACTTTTTCAACTAAAATAAGTGTGTTTAAAGTCATTTATGTGCCTGAAATTGGTCAAAATTGAAGCTTTTGAGTAAGCGAAACTCTGTAAAAATGGCAATGTTGGTCACTCTGAGGGGTTAAAAAGTGGTTATTCAACATGAGGCACGATCCATTTGACATTTTGAATCATTTTTGGTACAGTCCCAAAAATCCATTTTCTGATGAAAAACGATGACTCCGGACCTGTCGAACGTTCCCAAAATGGTCAATATGGATGAAATTTTAACATTTAATCTTTTGACTCCAAATGACTGTTGGATGGGAATTATGACTTTTTCAACTAAAATAAGTGTGTTTAAAGTCATTTATGTGCCTGAAATTGGTCAAAATTGAAGCTTTTGAGTAAGCAAAACTCTGTAAAAATGGCCATTTTGGTCACTCTGAGGGGTTAAAAAGTGGTTATTCAACATGAGGCACGATCCATTTGACATTTTGAATCATTTTTGGTACAGTCCCAAAAATCAATTTTCTGATGAAAAACGATGACTCCGGACCTGTCGAACGTTCCCAAAATGGTCAATATGGATGAAATTTTAACATTTAATCTTTTGACTCTAAATGACTGTTGGATGTGAATTATGACTTTTTAAACTAAAATAAGTGTGTTTAAAGTCATTTATGTGCCTGAAATTGGTCAAAATTGAAGCTTTTGAGTAAGCAAAACTCTGTAAAAATGGCCATTTTGGTCACTCTGAGGGGTTAAAAAGTGGTTATTCAACATGAGGCACGATCCAATTGACATTTTGAATCATTTTTGGTACAGTCCCAAAAATCAATTTTCTGATGAAAAACGATGACTCCGGACCTGTCGAACGTTCCCAAAATGGTCAATATGGATGAAATTTTAACATTTAATCTTTTGACTCCAAATGACTGTTGGATGTGAATTATGACCTTTTCGACTAAAATAAGTGTGTTTAAAGTCATTTCTGTGCCTGAAATTGGTCAAAATTGAAGCTTTTGAGTAAGCGAAACTCTGTAAAAATGGCCATTTTGGTCACTCTGAGGGGTTAAAAAGTGGTTATTCAACATGAGGCACGATCCAATTGACATTTTGAATCATTTTTGGTACAGTCCCAAAAATCCATTTTCTGATGAAAAACGATGACTCCGGACCTGTCGAACGTTCAAAAAATGGTCAATATGGATGAAATTTTTACATTTAATCTTTTGACTCCAAATGACTGTTGGATGTGAATTATGACCTTTTCGACTAAAATAAGTGTGTTTAAAGTCATTTCTGTGCCTGAAATTGGTCAAAATTGAAGCTTTTGAGTAAGCGAAACTCTGTAAAAATGGCAATGTTGGTCACTCTGAGGGGTTAAAAAGTGGTTATTCAACATGAGGCACGATCCATTTGACATTTTGAATCGTTTTTGGTACAGTCCCAAAAATCCATTTTCTGATGAAAAACGATGACTCTGGACCTGTCGAACGTTCCCAAAATGGTCAATATGGATGAAATTTTAACATTTAATCTTTTGACTCTAAATGACTGTTGGATGTGAATTATGACTTTTTCAACTAAAATAAGTGTGTTTAAAGTCATTTATGTGCCTGAAATTGGTCAAAATTAAAGCTTTTGAATAAGCAAAAACTCTGTAAAAATGGCAATTTTGGTCACTCTGAGGGGTTAAAAAGTGGTTATTCAACATGAGGCACGATCCATTTGACATTTTGAATCATTTTTGGTACAGTCCCAAAAATCCATTTTCTGATGAAAAACGATGACTCCGGACCTGTCGAACGTTCCCAAAATGGTCAATATGGATGAAATTTTAACATTTAATCTTTTGACTCTAAATGACTGTTGGATGTGAATTATGACTTTTTCAACTAAAATAAGTGTGTTTAAAGTCATTTATGTGCCTGAAATTGGTCAAAATCGAAGCTTTTGAGTAAGCAAAACTCTGTAAAAATGGCCATTTTGGTCACTCTGAGGGGTTAAAAAGTGGTTATTCAACATGAGGCACGATCAAATTGACATTTTGAATCATTTTTGGTACAGTCCCAAGCATCCATTTTCTGATGAAAAACAATGACTCCGGACCTGTCGAACGATTCCAAAATGGTCAATATGGATGAAATTTTAACATTTAATCTTTTGACTCTAAATGACTGTTGGATGTGAATTATGACTTTTTCAACTAAAATAAGTGTGTTTAAAGTCATTTATGTGCCTGAAATTGGTCAAAATTAAAGCTTTTGAATAAGCAAAAACTCTGTAAAAATGGCAATTTTGGTCACTCTGAGGGGTTAAAAAGTGGTTATTCAACATGAGGCACGATCCATTTGACATTTTGAATCATTTTTGGTACAGTCCCAAAAATCCATTTTCTGATGAAAAACGATGACTCCGGACCTGTCGAACGATTCCAAAATGGTCAATATGGATGAAATTTTAACATTTAATCTTTTGACTCTAAATGACTGTTGGATGTGAATTATGACTTTTTCAACTAAAATGAGTGTGTTTAAAGTCATTTATGTGCCTGAAATTGGTCAAAATTAAAGCTTTTGAATAAGCAAAAACTCTGTAAAAATGGCAATTTTGGTCACTCTGAGGGGTTAAAAAGTGGTTATTCAACATGAGGCACGATCCATTTGACATTTTGAATCATTTTTGGTACAGTCCCAAAAATCCATTTTCTGATGAAAAACGATGACTCCGGACCTGTCGAACGTTCCCAAAATGGTCAATATGGATGAAATTTTAACATTTAATCTTTTGACTCTAAATGACTGTTGGATGTGAATTATGACTTTTTCAACTAAAATAAGTGTGTTTAAAGTCATTTATGTGCCTGAAATTGGTCAAAATTGAAGCTTTTGAGTAAGCAAAACTCTGTAAAAATGGCCATTTTGGTCACTCTGAGGGGTTAAAAAGTGGTTATTCAACATGAGGCACGATCCATTTGACATTTTGAATCATTTTTGTACAGTCCCAAACATCCATTTTCTGATGAAAAACGATGACTCCGGACCTGTCGAACGTTCCCAAAATGGTCAATATGGATGAAATTTTAACATTTAATCTTTTGACTCCAAATGACTTTTGGATGGGAATTATGACTTTTTCAACTAAAATAAGTGTGTTTAAAGTCATTTATGTGCCTGAAATTGGTCAAAATTGAAGCTCTTGAGTAAGCAAAACTCTGTAAAAATGGCAATGTTGGTCACTCTGAGGGGTTAAAAAGTGGTTATTCAACATGAGGCACGATCCAATTGACATTTTGAATCATTTTTGGTACAGTCCCAAAAATCCATTTTCTGATGAAAAACGATGACTCCGGACCTGTCGAACGATTCCAAAATGGTCAATATGGATGAAATTTTAACATTTAATCTTTTGACTCTAAATGACTGTTGGCTGTGAATTATGACTTTTTCAACTAAAATAAGTGTGTTTAAAGTCATTTATGTGCCTGAAATTGGTCAGAATTGAAGCTTTTGAGTAAGCAAAACTCTGTAAAAATGGCCATTTTGGTCACTCTGAGGGGTTAAAAAGTGGTTATTCAACATGAGGCACGATCCATTTGACATTTTGAATCATTTTTGTACAGTCCCAAACATCCATTTTCTGATGAAAAACGATGACTCCGGACCTGTCGAACGTTCCCAAAATGGTCAATATGGATGAAATTTTAACATTTAATCTTTTGACTCCAAATGACTTTTGGATGGGAATTATGACTTTTTCAACTAAAATAAGTGTGTTTAAAGTCATTTATGTGCCTGAAATTGGTCAAAATTGAAGCTCTTGAGTAAGCAAAACTCTGTAAATATGGCAATGTTGGTCACTCTGAGGGGTTAAAAAGTGGTTATTCAACATGAGGCACGATCCATTTGACATTTTGAATCATTTTTGGTACAGTCCCAAAAATCCATTTTCTGATGAAAAACGATGACTCCGGACCTGTCGAACGTTCCCAAAATGGTCAATATGGATGAAATTTTAACATTTAATCTTTTGACTCCAAATGACTGTTGGATGTGAATTATGACCTTTTCGACTAAAATAAGTGTGTTTAAAGTCATTTCTGTGCCTGAAATTGGTCAAAATTGAAGCTTTTGAGTAAGCGAAACTCTGTAAAAATGGCAATGTTGGTCACTCTGAGGGGTTAAAAAGTGGTTATTCAACATGAGGCACGATCCATTTGACATTTTGAATCATTTTTGGTACAGTCCCAAAAATCCATTTTCTGATGAAAAACGATGACTCCGGACCTGTCGAACGTTCCCAAAATGGTCAATATGGATGAAATTTTAACATTTAATCTTTTGACTCCAAATGACTGTTGGATGGGAATTATGACTTTTTCAACTAAAATAAGTGTGTTTAAAGTCATTTATGTGCCTGAAATTGGTCAAAATTGAAGCTTTTGAGTAAGCAAAACTCTGTAAAAATGGCCATTTTGGTCACTCTGAGGGGTTAAAAAGTGGTTATTCAACATGAGGCACGATCCAATTGACATTTTGAATCATTTTTGGTACAGTCCCAAGCATCCATTTTCTGATGAAAAACAATGACTCCGGACCTGTCGAACGATTCCAAAATGGTCAATATGGATGAAATTTTAACATTTAATCTTTTGACTCTAAATGACTGTTGGATGTGAATTATGACTTTTTCAACTAAAATAAGTGTGTTTAAAGTCATTTATGTGCCTGAAAGTGGTCAAAATTAAAGCTTTTGAATAAGCAAAAACTCTGTAAAAATGGCAATTTTGGTCACTCTGAGGGGTTAAAAAGTGGTTATTCAACATGAGGCACGATCCATTTGACATTTTGAATCATTTTTGGTACAGTCCCAAAAATCCATTTTCTGATGAAAAACGATGACTCCGGACCTGTCGAACGATTCCAAAATGGTCAATATGGATGAAATTTTAACATTTAATCTTTTGACTCTAAATGACTGTTGGATGTGAATTATGACCTTTTCGACTAAAATAAGTGTGTTTAAAGTCATTTCTGTGCCTGAAATTGGTCAAAATTGAAGCTTTTGAGTAAGCAAAACTCTGTAAAAATGGCAATGTTGGTCACTCTGAGGGGTTAAAAAGTGGTTATTCAACATGAGGCACGATCCATTTGACATTTTGAATCATTTTTGGTACAGTCCCAAAAATCAATTTTCTGATGAAAAACGATGACTCCGGACCTGTCGAACGTTCCCAAAATGGTCAATATGGATGAAATTTTAATATTTAATCTTTTGACTCTAAATGACTGTTGGATGTGAATTATGACTTTTTCAACTAAAATAAGTGTGTTTAAAGTCATTTATGTGCCTGAAATTGGTCAAAATTGAAGCTTTTGAGTAAGCAAAACTCTGTAAAAATGGCCATTTTGGTCACTCTGAGGGGTTAAAAAGTGGTTATTCAACATGAGGCACGATCCAATTGACATTTTGAATCATTTTTGGTACAGTCCCAAAAATCCATTTTCTGATGAAAAACGATGACTCCGGACCTGTCGAACGTTCCCAAAATGGTCAATATGGATGAAATTTTAACATTTAATCTTTTGACTCCAAATGACTGTTGGATGTGAATTATGACCTTTTCGACTAAAATAAGTGTGTTTAAAGTCATTTCTGTGCCTGAAATTGGTCAAAATTGAAGCTTTTGAGTAAGCGAAACTCTGTAAAAATGGCAATGTTGGTCACTCTGAGGGGTTAAAAAGTGGTTATTCAACATGAGGCACGATCCATTTGACATTTTGAATCATTTTTGGTACAGTCCCAAAAATCCATTTTCTGATGAAAAACGATGACTCTGGACCTGTCGAACGTTCCCAAAATGGTCAATATGGATGAAATTTTAACATTTAATCTTTTGACTCTAAATGACTGTTGGATGTGAATTATGACTTTTTCAACTAAAATAAGTGTGTTTAAAGTCATTTATGTGCCTGAAATTGGTCAAAATTGAAGCTTTTGAGTAAGCGAAACTCTGTAAAAATGGCAATGTTGGTCACTCTGAGGGGTTAAAAAGTGGTTATTCAACATGAGGCACGATCCATTTGACATTTTGAATCATTTTTGGTACAGTCCCAAAAATCCATTTTCTGATGAAAAACGATGACTCCGGACCTGTCGAACGTTCCCAAAATGGTCAATATGGATGAAATTTTAACATTTAATCTTTTGACTCCAAATGACTGTTGGATGGGAATTATGACTTTTTCAACTAAAATAAGTGTGTTTAAAGTCATTTATGTGCCTGAAATTGGTCAAAATTGAAGCTTTTGAGTAAGCAAAACTCTGTAAAAATGGCCATTTTGGTCACTCTGAGGGGTTAAAAAGTGGTTATTCAACATGAGGCACGATCCATTTGACATTTTGAATCATTTTTGGTACAGTCCCAAAAATCAATTTTCTGATGAAAAACGATGACTCCGGACCTGTCGAACGTTCCCAAAATGGTCAATATGGATGAAATTTTAACATTTAATCTTTTGACTCTAAATGACTGTTGGATGTGAATTATGACTTTTTAAACTAAAATAAGTGTGTTTAAAGTCATTTATGTGCCTGAAATTGGTCAAAATTGAAGCTTTTGAGTAAGCAAAACTCTGTAAAAATGGCCATTTTGGTCACTCTGAGGGGTTAAAAAGTGGTTATTCAACATGAGGCACGATCCAATTGACATTTTGAATCATTTTTGGTACAGTCCCAAAAATCAATTTTCTGATGAAAAACGATGACTCCGGACCTGTCGAACGTTCCCAAAATGGTCAATATGGATGAAATTTTAACATTTAATCTTTTGACTCCAAATGACTGTTGGATGTGAATTATGACCTTTTCGACTAAAATAAGTGTGTTTAAAGTCATTTCTGTGCCTGAAATTGGTCAAAATTGAAGCTTTTGAGTAAGCGAAACTCTGTAAAAATGGCCATTTTGGTCACTCTGAGGGGTTAAAAAGTGGTTATTCAACATGAGGCACGATCCAATTGACATTTTGAATCATTTTTGGTACAGTCCCAAAAATCCATTTTCTGATGAAAAACGATGACTCCGGACCTGTCGAACGTTCCCAAAATGGTCAATATGGATGAAATTTTAACATTTAATCTTTTGACTCCAAATGACTGTTGGATGTGAATTATGACCTTTTCGACTAAAATAAGTGTGTTTAAAGTCATTTCTGTGCCTGAAATTGGTCAAAATTGAAGCTTTTGAGTAAGCGAAACTCTGTAAAAATGGCAATGTTGGTCACTCTGAGGGGTTAAAAAGTGGTTATTCAACATGAGGCACGATCCATTTGACATTTTGAATCGTTTTTGGTACAGTCCCAAAAATCCATTTTCTGATGAAAAACGATGACTCTGGACCTGTCGAACGTTCCCAAAATGGTCAATATGGATGAAATTTTAACATTTAATCTTTTGACTCTAAATGACTGTTGGATGTGAATTATGACTTTTTCAACTAAAATAAGTGTGTTTAAAGTCATTTATGTGCCTGAAATTGGTCAAAATTAAAGCTTTTGAATAAGCAAAAACTCTGTAAAAATGGCAATTTTGGTCACTCTGAGGGGTTAAAAAGTGGTTATTCAACATGAGGCACGATCCATTTGACATTTTGAATCATTTTTGGGACAGTCCCAAAAATCCATTTTCTGATGAAAAACGATGACTCCGGACCTGTCGAACGTTCCCAAAATGGTCAATATGGATGAAATTTTAACATTTAATCTTTTGACTCTAAATGACTGTTGGATGTGAATTATGACTTTTTCAACTAAAATAAGTGTGTTTAAAGTCATTTCTGTGCCTGAAATTGGTCAAAATTGAAGCTTTTGAGTAAGCAAAACTCTGTAAAAATGGCCATTTTGGTCACTCTGAGGGGTTATAAAGTGGTTATTCAACATGAGGCACGATCCAATTGACATTTTGAATCATTTTTGGTACAGTCCCAAGCATCCATTTTCTGATGAAAAACAATGACTCCGGACCTGTCGAACGATTCCAAAATGGTCAATATGGATGAAATTTTAACATTTAATCTTTTGACTCTAAATGACTGTTGGATGTGAATTATGACTTTTTCAACTAAAATAAGTGTGTTTAAAGTCATTTATGTGCCTGAAAGTGGTCAAAATTAAAGCTTTTGAATAAGCAAAAACTCTGTAAAAATGGCAATTTTGGTCACTCTGAGGGGTTAAAAAGTGGTTATTCAACATGAGGCACGATCCATTTGACATTTTGAATCATTTTTGGTACAGTCCCAAAAATCCATTTTCTGATGAAAAACGATGACTCCGGACCTGTCGAACGATTCCAAAATGGTCAATATGGATGAAATTTTAACATTTAATCTTTTGACTCTAAATGACTGTTGGATGTGAATTATGACTTTTTCAACTAAAATGAGTGTGTTTAAAGTCATTTATGTGCCTGAATTTGGTCAAAATTAAAGCTTTTGAAAAAGCAAAAACTCTGTAAAAATGGCAATTTTGGTCACTCTGAGGGGTTAAAAAGTGGTTATTCAACATGAGGCACGATCCAATTGACATTTTGAATCATTTTTGGTACAGTCCCAAAAATCCATTTTCTGATGAAAAACGATGACTCCGGACCTGTCGAACGTTCCCAAAATGGTCAATATGGATGAAATTTTAACATTTAATCTTTTGACTCCAAATGACTGTTGGATGTGAATTATGACCTTTTCGACTAAAATAAGTGTGTTTAAAGTCATTTCTGTGCCTGAAATTGGTCAAAATTGAAGCTTTTGAGTAAGCGAAACTCTGTAAAAATGGCAATGTTGGTCACTCTGAGGGGTTAAAAAGTGGTTATTCAACATGAGGCACGATCCATTTGACATTTTGAATCATTTTTGGTACAGTCCCAAAAATCAATTTTCTGATGAAAAACGATGACTCCGGACCTGTCGAACGTTCCCAAAATGGTCAATATGGATGAAATTTTAACATTTAATCTTTTGACTCTAAATGACTGTTGGATGTGAATTATGACTTTTTCAACTAAAATAAGTGTGTTTAAAGTCATTTATGTGCCTGAAATTGGTCAAAATTGAAGCTTTTGAGTAAGCAAAACTCTGTAAAAATGGCCATTTTGGTCACTCTGAGGGGTTAAAAAGTGGTTATTCAACATGAGGCACGATCCAATTGACATTTTGAATCATTTTTGGTACAGTCCCAAAAATCCATTTTCTGATGAAAAACGATGACTCCGGACCTGTCGAACGTTCCCAAAATGGTCAATATGGATGAAATTTTAACATTTAATCTTTTGACTCCAAATGACTGTTGGATGTGAATTATGACCTTTTCGACTAAAATAAGTGTGTTTAAAGTCATTTCTGTGCCTGAAATTGGTCAAAATTGAAGCTTTTGAGTAAGCGAAACTCTGTAAAAATGGCAATGTTGGTCACTCTGAGGGGTTAAAAAGTGGTTATTCAACATGAGGCACGATCCATTTGACATTTTGAATCATTTTTGGTACAGTCCCAAAAATCCATTTTCTGATGAAAAACGATGACTCCGGACCTGTCGACGTTCCCAAAATGGTCAATATGGATGAAATTTTAACATTTAATCTTTTGACTCTAAATGACTGTTGGCTGTGAATTATGACTTTTTCAACTAAAATAAGTGTGTTTAAAGTCATTTATGTGCCTGAAATTGGTCAAAATTGAAGCTTTTGAGTAAGCAAAACTCTGTAAAAATGGCCATTTTGGTCACTCTGAGGGGTTAAAAAGTGGTTATTCAACATGAGGCACGATCCAATTGACATTTCGAATAATTTTTTGTACAGTCCCAAAAATCCATTTTCTGATGAAAAACGATGACTCCGGACCTGTCGAACGATTCCAAAATGGTCAATATGGATGAAATGTTAACATTTAATCTTTTGACTCCAAATGACTGTTGGATGTGAATTATGACCTTTTCGACTAAAATAAGTGTGTTTAAAGTCATTTCTGTGCCTGAAATTGGTCAAAATTGAAGCTTTTGAGTAAGCGAAACTCTGTAAAAATGGCAATGTTGGTCACTCTGAGGGGTTAAAAAGTGGTTATTCAACATGAGGCACGATCCAATTGACATTTCGAATCATTTTTTGTACAGTCCCAAACATCCATTTTCTGATGAAAAACGATGACTCCGGACATGTCGAACATTCCCAAAATGGTCAATATGGATGAAATTTTAACATTTAATCTTTTGACTCCAAATGACTTTTGGATGGGAATTATGACTTTTTCAACTAAAATAAGTGTGTTTAAAGTCATTTATGTGCCTGAAATTGGTCAAAATTGAAGCTCTTGAGTAAGCAAAACTCTGTAAATATGGCAATGTTGGTCACTCTGAGGGGTTAAAAAGTGGTTATTCAACATGAGGCACGATCCATTTGACATTTTGAATCATTTTTGGTACAGTCCCAAAAATCCATTTTCTGATGAAAAACGATGACTCCGGACCTGTCGAACGATTCCAAAATGGTCAATATGGATGAAATGTTAACATTTAATCTTTTGACTCTAAATGACTGTTGGATGGGAATTATGACTTTTTCAACTAAAATAAGTGTGTTTAAAGTCATTTATGTGCCTGAAATTGGTCAAAATTAAAGCTTTTGAATAAGCAAAAACTCTGTAAAAATGGCAATTTTGGTCACTCTGAGGGGTTAAAAAGTGGTTATTCAACATGAGGCACGATCCATTTGACATTTTGAATCATTTTTGTACAGTCCCAAACATCCATTTTCTGATGAAAAACGATGACTCCGGACATGTCGAACATTCCCAAAATGGTCAATATGGATGAAATTTTAACATTTAATCTTTTGACTCCAAATGACTTTTGGATGGGAATTATGACTTTTTCAACTAAAATAAGTGTGTTTAAAGTCATTTATGTGCCTGAAATTGGTCAAAATTGAAGCTCTTGAGTAAGCAAAACTCTGTAAATATGGCAATGTTGGTCACTCTGAGGGGTTAAAAAGTGGTTATTCAACATGAGGCACGATCCATTTGACATTTTGAATCATTTTTGGTACAGTCCCAAAAATCCATTTTCTGATGAAAAACGATGACTCCGGACCTGTCGAACGTTCCCAAAATGGTCAATATGGATGAAATTTTAACATTTAATCTTTTGACTCCAAATGACTGTTGGATGTGAATTATGACCTTTTCGACTAAAATAAGTGTGTTTAAAGTCATTTCTGTGCCTGAAATTGGTCAAAATTGAAGCTTTTGGGTAAGCGAAACTCTGTAAAAATGGCAATGTTGGTCACTCTGAGGGGTTAAAAAGTGGTTATTCAACATGAGGCACGATCCATTTGACATTTTGAATCATTTTTGGTACAGTCCCAAAAATCCATTTTCTGATGAAAAACGATGACTCCGGACCTGTCGAACGTTCCCAAAATGGTCAATATGGATGAAATTTTAACATTTAATCTTTTGACTCCAAATGACTGTTGGATGGGAATTATGACTTTTTCAACTAAAATAAGTGTGTTTAAAGTCATTTATGTGCCTGAAATTGGTCAAAATTGAAGCTTTTGAGTAAGCAAAACTCTGTAAAAATGGCCATTTTGGTCACTCTGAGGGGTTAAAAAGTGGTTATTCAACATGAGGCACGATCCATTTGACATTTTGAATAATTTTTGGTACAGTCCCAAAAATCCATTTTCTGATGAAAAACGATGACTCCGGACCTGTCTAACAATCCCAAAATGGTCAATATGGATGAAATTTTAACATTTAATCTTTTGACTCTAAATGACTGTTGGATGTGAATTATGACTTTTTCAACTAAAATAAGTGTGTTTAAAGTCATTTATGTGCCTGAAATTGGTCAAAATTAAAGCTTTTGAATAAGCAAAAACTCTGTAAAAATGCCAATTTTGGTCACTCTGAGGGGTTAAAAAGTGGTTATTCAACATGAGGCACGATCCATTTGACATTTTGAATCATTTTTGGTACAGTCCAAAAATCCATTTTCTGATGAAAAACGATGACTCCGGACCTGTCGAACGTTTCCAAAATGGTCAATATGGATGAAATTTTAACATTTAATCTTTTGACTCTAAATGACTGTTGGATGTGAATTATGACTTTTTCAACTAAAATAAGTGTGTTTAAAGTCATTTATGTGCCTGAAATTGGTCAAAATTGAAGCTTTTGAGTAAGCAAAACTCTGTAAAAATGGCCATTTTGGTCACTCTGAGGGGTTAAAAAGTGGTTATTCAACATGAGGCACGATCCAATTGACATTTTGAATCATGTTTGGTACAGTCCCAGGCATCCATTTTCTGATGAAAAACAATGACTCCGGACCTGTCGAACGATTCCAAAATGGTCAATATGGATGAAATTTTAACATTTAATCTTTTGACTCTAAATGACTGTTGGATGTGAATTATGACTTTTTCAACTAAAATAAGTGTGTTTAAAGTCATTTATGTGCCTGAAATTGGTCAAAATTAAAGCTTTTGAGTAAGCAAAACTCTGTAAAAATGGCCATTTTGGTCACTCTGAGGGGTTAAAAAGTGGTTATTCAACATGAGGCACGATCCAATTGACATTTTGAATCATTTTTGGTACAGTCCCAAAAATCAATTTTCTGATGAAAAACGATGACTCCGGACCTGTCGAACGTTCCCAAAATGGTCAATATGGATGAAATTTTAACATTTAATCTTTTGACTCCAAATGACTGTTGGATGTGAATTATGACCTTTTCGACTAAAATAAGTGTGTTTAAAGTCATTTCTGTGCCTGAAATTGGTCAAAATTGAAGCTTTTGAGTAAGCGAAACTCTGTAAAAATGGCCATTTTGGTCACTCTGAGGGGTTAAAAAGTGGTTATTCAACATGAGGCACGATCCAATTGACATTTTGAATCATTTTTGGTCCAGTCCCAAAAATCCATTTTCTGATGAAAAACGATGACTCCGGACCTGTCGAACGTTCCCAAAATGGTCAATATGGATGAAATTTTAACATTTAATCTTTTGACTCCAAATGACTGTTGGATGGGAATTATGACTTTTTCAACTAAAATAAGTGTGTTTAAAGTCATTTATGTGCCTGAAATTGGTCAAAATTGAAGCTTTTGAGTAAGCAAAACTCTGTAAAAATGGCCATTTTGGTCACTCTGAGGGGTTAAAAAGTGGTTATTCAACATGAGGCACGATCCATTTGACATTTTGAATCATCTTTGGTACAGTCCCAAAAATCCATTTTCTGATGAAAAACGATGACTCAGGACCTGTCGAACGTTCCCAAAATGGTCAATATGGATGAAATTTTAACATTTAATCTTTAGACTCTAAATGACTGTTGGATGTGAATTATGACTTTTTCAACTAAAATAAGTGTGTTTAAAGTCATTTATGTGCCTGAAATTGGTCAAAATTGAAGCTCTTGAGTAAGCAAAACTCTGTAAAAATGGCAATGTTGGTCACTCTGAGGGGTTAAAAAGTCGTTATTCAACATGAGGCACGATCCATTTGACATTTTGAATCATTTTTGGTACAGTCCCAAAAATCCATTTTCTGATGAAAAACGATGACTCCGGACCTGTCGAACGTTCCCAAAATGGTCAATATGGATAAAATTTTAACATTTAATCTTTTGACTCCAAATGACTGTTGGATGTGAATTATGACCTTTTCGACTAAAATAAGTGTGTTTAAAGTCATTTCTGTGCCTGAAATTGGTCAAAAAATTGAAGCTTTTGAGTAAGCGAAACTCTGTAAAAATGGCAATGTTGGTCACTCTGAGGGGTTAAAAAGTGGTTATTCAACATGAGGCACGATCCATTTGACATTTTGAATCATTTTTGGTACAGTCCCAAAAATCCATTTTCTGATGAAAAACGATGATTCCGGACCTGTCGAACGTTCCCAAAATGGTCAATATGGATGAAATTTTAACATTTAATCTTTTGACTCCAAATGACTGTTGGATGGGAATTATGACTTTCTCAACTAAAATAAGTGTGTTTAAAGTCATTTATGTGCCTGAAATTGGTCAAAATTAAAGCTTTTGAATAATCAAAAACTCTGTAAAAATGGCAATTTTGGTCACTCTGAGGGGTTAAAAAGTGGTTATTCAACAAGAGGCATGATCCATTTGACATTTTGAATCATTTTTGTACAGTCCCAAACATCCATTTTCTGATGAAAAACGATGACTCCGGACCTGTCGAACGTTCCCAAAATGGTCAATATGGATGAAATTTTAACATTTAATCTTTTGACTCCAAATGACTGTTGGATGGGAATTATGACTTTTTCAACTAAAATAAGTGTGTTTAAAGTCATTTATGTGCCTGAAATTGGTCAAAATTGAAGCTCTTGAGTAAGCAAAACTCTGTAAAAATGGCAATGTTGGTCACTCTGAGGGGTTAAAAAGTGGTTATTCAACATGAGGCACGATCCATTTGACATTTTGAATCATTTTTGGTACAGTCCCAAAAATCAATTTTCTGATGAAAAACGATGACTCCGGACCTGTCGTACGTTTCCAAAATGGTCAATATGGATGAAATTTTAACATTTAATCTTTTGACTCCAAATGACTGTTGGATGGGAATTATGACTTTTTCAACTAAAATAAGTGTGTTTAAAGTCATTTATGTGCCTGAAATTGGTCAAAATTGAAGCTTTTGAGTAAGCAAAACTCTGTAAAAATGGCAATGTTGGTCACTCTGAGGGGTTAAAAAGTGGTTATTCAACATGAGGCACGATCCATTTGACATTTTGAATCATTTTTAGTACAGTCCCAAAAATCCATTTTCTGATGAAAAACGATGACTCCGGACCTGTCGAACGATTCCAAAATGGTCAATATGGATGAAATTTTAACATTTAATCTTTTGACTCTAAATGACTGTTGGATGTGAATTATGACTTTTTCAACTAAAATAAGTGTGTTTAAAGTCATTTATGTGCCTGAAATTGGTCAAATTTAAAGCTTTTGAATAAGCAAAAACTCTGTAAAAATGGCAATTTTGGTCACTCTGAGGAGTTAAAAAGTGGTTATTCAACATGAGGCACGATCCATTTGACATTTTGAATCATTTTTGGTACAGTCCCAAAAATCCATTTTCTGATGAAAAACGATGACTCCGGACCTGTCGAACGTTCCCAAAATGGTCAATATGGATGAAATTTTAACATTTAATCTTTTGACTCCAAATGACTGTTGGATGGGAATTATGACTTTTTCAACTAAAATAAGTGTGTTTAAAGTCATTTATGTGCCTGAAATTGGTCAAAATTAAAGCTTTTGAATAAGCAAAAACTCTGTAAAAATGGCAATTTTGGTCACTCTGAGGGGTTAAAAAGTGGTTATTCAACATGAGGCACGATCCATTTGACATTTTGAATCATTTTTGGTACAGTCCCAAAAATCCATTTTCTGATGAAAAACGATGACTCCGGACCTGTCGAACGTTCCCAAAATGGTCAATATTGATGAAATTTTAACATTTAATCTTTTGACTCCAAATGACTGTTGGATGGGAATTATGACTTTTTCAACTAAAATAAGTGTGTTTAAAGTCATTTATGTGCCTGAAATTGGTCAAAATGGAAGCTTTTGAGTAAGCAAAACTCTGTAAAAATGGCCATTTTGGTCACTCTGAAGGGTTAAAAAGTGGTTATTCAACATGAGGCACGACCCATTTGACATTTTGAATCATCTTTGGTACAGTCCCAAAAATCCATTTTCTGATGAAAAACGATGACTCAGGACCTGTTGAACGTTCCCAAAATGGTCAATATGGATGAAATTTTAACATTTAATCTTTAGACTCTAAATGACTGTTGGATGTGAATTATGACTTTTTCAACTAAAATAAGTGTGTTTAAAGTCATTTATGTGCCTGAAATTGGTCAAAATTAAAGCTTTTGAATAAGCAAAAACTCTGTAAAAATGGCAATGTTGGTCACTCTGAGGGGTTAAAAAGTGGTTATTCAACATGAGGCACGATCCAATTGACATTTTGAATCATTTTTGGTACAGTCCCAAAAATCCATTTTCTGATGAAAAACGATGACTCCGGACCTGTCGAACGATTCCAAAATGGTCAATATGGATGAAATTTTAACATTTAATCTTTTGACTCCAAATGACTGTTGGATGGGAATTATGACTTTTTCAACTAAAATAAGTGTGTTTAAAGTCATTTATGTGCCTGAAATTGGTCAAAATTGAAGCTTTTGAGTAAGCAAAACTCTGTAAAAATGGCCATTTTGGTCACCCTGAGGGGTTAAAAAGTGGTTATTCAACATGAGGCACGATCCATTTGACATTTTGAATCATTTTTGGTACAGTCCCAAAAATCCATTTTCTGATGAAAAACGATGACTCCGGACCTGTCGAACAATCCCAAAATGGTCAATATGGATGAAATTTTAACATTTAATCTTTTGACTCTAAATGACTGTTGGATGTGAATTATGACTTTTTCAACTAAAATAAGTGTGTTTAAAGTCATTTATGTGCCTGAAATTGGTCAACATTAAAGCTTTTGAATAAGCAAAAACTCTGTAAAAATGGCAATTTTGGTCACTCTGAGGGGTTAAAAAGTGGTTATTCAACATGAGGCACGATCCATTTGACATTTTGAATCATTTTTGGTACAGTCCCAAAAATCCATTTTCTGATGAAAAACGATGTCTCCGGACCTGTCGAACGATTCCAAAATGGTCAATATGGATGAAATTTTAACTTTTAATCTTTTGACTCTAAATGACTGTTGGATGTGAAATATGACTTTTTCAACTAAAATAAGTGTGTTTAAAGTCATTTATGTGCCTGAAATTGGTCAAAATTAAAGCTTTTGAATAAGCAAAAACTCTGTAAAAATGGCAATTTTGGTCACTCTGAGGAGTTAAAAAGTGGTTATTCAACATGAGGCACGATCCATTTGACATTTTGAATCATTTTTGGTACAGTCCCAAAAATCCATTTTCTGATGAAAAACGATGACTCCGGACCTGTCGAACGATTCCAAAATGGTCAATATGGATGAAATTTTAACATTTAATCTTTTGACTCTAAATGACTGTTGGATGTGAATTATGACTTTTTCAACTAAAATAAGTGTGTTTAAAGTCATTTATGTGCCTGAAATTGGTCAAAATTGAAGCTTTTGAGTAAGCAAAACTCTGTAAAAATGGCCATTTTGGTCACTCTGAGGGGTTAAAAAGTGGTTATTCAACATGAGGCACGATCCATTTGACATTTTGAATCGTTTTTGGTACAGTCCCAAAAATCCATTTTCTGATGAAAAACGATGACTCTGGACCTGTCGAACGTTCCCAAAATGGTCAATATGGATGAAATTTTAACATTTAATCTTTTGACTCTAAATGACTGTTGGATGTGAATTATGACTTTTTCAACTAAAATAAGTGTGTTTAAAGTCATTTATGTGCCTGAAATTGGTCAAAATTAAATCTTTTGAATAAGCAAAAACTCTGTAAAAATGGCAATTTTGGTCACTCTGAGGGGTTAAAAAGTGGTTATTCAACATGAGGCACGATCCATTTGACATTTTGAATCATTTTTGGGACAGTCCCAAAAATCCATTTTCTGATGAAAAACGATGACTCCGGACATGTCGAACGTTCCCAAAATGGTCAATATGGATGAAATTTTAACATTTAATCTTTTGACTCTAAATGACTGTTGGATGTGAATTATGACTTTTTCAACTAAAATAAGTGTGTTTAAAGTCATTTATGTGCCTGAAATTGGTCAAAATTGAAGCTTTTGAGTAAGCGAAACTCTGTAAAAATGGCAATGTTGGTCACTCTGAGGGGTTAAAAAGTGGTTATTCAACATGAGGCACGATCCATTTGACATTTTGAATCATTTTTGGTACAGTCCCAAAAATCCATTTTCTGATGAAAAACGATGACTCCGGACCTGTCTAACAATCCCAAAATGGTCAATATGGATGAAATTTTAACATTTAATCTTTTGACTCTAAATGACTGTTGGATGTGAATTATGACTTTTTCAACTAAAATAAGTGTGTTTAAAGTCATTTATGTGCCTGAAATTGGTCAAAATTAAAGCTTTTGAATAAGCAAAAACTCTGTAAAAATGCCAATTTTGGTCACTCTGAGGGGTTAAAAAGTGGTTATTCAACATGAGGCACGATCCATTTGACATTTTGAATCATTTTTGGTACAGTCCCAAAAATCCATTTTCTGATGAAAAACGATGACTCCGGACCTGTCGAACGTTTCCAAAATGGTCAATATGGATGAAATTTTAACATTTAATCTTTTGACTCTAAATGACTGTTGGATGTGAATTATGACTTTTTCAACTAAAATAAGTGTGTTTAAAGTCATTTATGTGCCTGAAATTGGTCAAAATTGAAGCTTTTGAGTAAGCAAAACTCTGTAAAAATGGCCATTTTGGTCACTCTGAGGGGTTAAAAAGTGGTTATTCAACATGAGGCACGATCCAATTGACATTTTGAATCATTTTTGGTACAGTCCCAAGCATCCATTTTCTGATGAAAAACAATGACTCCGGAACTGTCGAACGATTCCAAAATGGTCAATATGGATGAAATTTTAACATTTAATCTTTTGACTCTAAATGACTGTTGGATGTGAATTATGACCTTTTCGACTAAAATAAGTGTGTTTAAAGTCATTTCTGTGCCTGAAATTGGTCAAAATTGAAGCTTTTGAGTAAGCGAAACTCTGTAAAAATGGCAATGTTGGTCACTCTGAGGGGTTAAAAAGTGGTTATTCAACATGAGGCACGATCCATTTGACATTTTGAATCATTTTTGGTACAGTCCCAAAAATCAATTTTCTGATGAAAAACGATGACTCCGGACCTGTCGAACGTTCCCAAAATGGTCAATATGGATGAAATTTTAACATTTAATCTTTTGACTCTAAATGACTGTTGGATGTGAATTATGACTTTTTCAACTAAAATAAGTGTGTTTAAAGTCATTTATGTGCCTGAAATTGGTCAAAATTGAAGCTCTTGAGTAAGCAAAACTCTGTAAAAATGGCAATGTTGGTCACTCTGAGGGGTTAAAAAGTGGTTATTCAACATGAGGCACGATCCATTTGACATTTTGAATCATTTTTGGTACAGTCCCAAAAATCAATTTTCTGATGAAAAACGATGACTCCGGACCTGTCGTACGTTTCCAAAATGGTCAATATGGATGAAATTTTAACATTTAATCTTTTGACTCCAAATGACTGTTGGATGGGAATTATGACTTTTTCAACTAAAATAAGTGTGTTTAAAGTCATTTATGTGCCTGAAATTGGTCAAAATTGAAGCTTTTGAGTAAGCAAAACTCTGTAAAAATGGCAATGTTGGTCACTCTGAGGGGTTAAAAAGTGGTTATTCAACATGAGGCACGATCCATTTGACATTTTGAATCATTTTTAGTACAGTCCCAAAAATCCATTTTCTGATGAAAAACGATGACTCCGGACCTGTCGAACGATTCCAAAATGGTCAATATGGATGAAATTTTAACATTTAATCTTTTGACTCTAAATGACTGTTGGATGTGAATTATGACTTTTTCAACTAAAATAAGTGTGTTTAAAGTCATTTATGTGCCTGAAATTGGTCAAATTTAAAGCTTTTGAATAAGCAAAAACTCTGTAAAAATGGCAATTTTGGTCACTCTGAGGAGTTAAAAAGTGGTTATTCAACATGAGGCACGATCCATTTGACATTTTGAATCATTTTTGGTACAGTCCCAAAAATCCATTTTCTGATGAAAAACGATGACTCCGGACCTGTCGAACGTTCCCAAAATGGTCAATATGGATGAAATTTTAACATTTAATCTTTTGACTCCAAATGACTGTTGGATGGGAATTATGACTTTTTCAACTAAAATAAGTGTGTTTAAAGTCATTTATGTGCCTGAAATTGGTCAAAATTAAAGCTTTTGAATAAGCAAAAACTCTGTAAAAATGGCAATTTTGGTCACTCTGAGGGGTTAAAAAGTGGTTATTCAACATGAGGCACGATCCATTTGACATTTTGAATCATTTTTGGTACAGTCCCAAAAATCCATTTTCTGATGAAAAACGATGACTCCGGACCTGTCGAACGTTCCCAAAATGGTCAATATTGATGAAATTTTAACATTTAATCTTTTGACTCCAAATGACTGTTGGATGGGAATTATGACTTTTTCAACTAAAATAAGTGTGTTTAAAGTCATTTATGTGCCTGAAATTGGTCAAAATGGAAGCTTTTGAGTAAGCAAAACTCTGTAAAAATGGCCATTTTGGTCACTCTGAAGGGTTAAAAAGTGGTTATTCAACATGAGGCACGACCCATTTGACATTTTGAATCATCTTTGGTACAGTCCCAAAAATCCATTTTCTGATGAAAAACGATGACTCAGGACCTGTTGAACGTTCCCAAAATGGTCAATATGGATGAAATTTTAACATTTAATCTTTAGACTCTAAATGACTGTTGGATGTGAATTATGACTTTTTCAACTAAAATAAGTGTGTTTAAAGTCATTTATGTGCCTGAAATTGGTCAAAATTAAAGCTTTTGAATAAGCAAAAACTCTGTAAAAATGGCAATGTTGGTCACTCTGAGGGGTTAAAAAGTGGTTATTCAACATGAGGCACGATCCAATTGACATTTTGAATCATTTTTGGTACAGTCCCAAAAATCCATTTTCTGATGAAAAACGATGACTCCGGACCTGTCGAACGATTCCAAAATGGTCAATATGGATGAAATTTTAACATTTAATCTTTTGACTCCAAATGACTGTTGGATGGGAATTATGACTTTTTCAACTAAAATAAGTGTGTTTAAAGTCATTTATGTGCCTGAAATTGGTCAAAATTGAAGCTTTTGAGTAAGCAAAACTCTGTAAAAATGGCCATTTTGGTCACCCTGAGGGGTTAAAAAGTGGTTATTCAACATGAGGCACGATCCATTTGACATTTTGAATCATTTTTGGTACAGTCCCAAAAATCCATTTTCTGATGAAAAACGATGACTCCGGACCTGTCGAACAATCCCAAAATGGTCAATATGGATGAAATTTTAACATTTAATCTTTTGACTCTAAATGACTGTTGGATGTGAATTATGACTTTTTCAACTAAAATAAGTGTGTTTAAAGTCATTTATGTGCCTGAAATTGGTCAACATTAAAGCTTTTGAATAAGCAAAAACTCTGTAAAAATGGCAATTTTGGTCACTCTGAGGGGTTAAAAAGTGGTTATTCAACATGAGGCACGATCCATTTGACATTTTGAATCATTTTTGGTACAGTCCCAAAAATCCATTTTCTGATGAAAAACGATGTCTCCGGACCTGTCGAACGATTCCAAAATGGTCAATATGGATGAAATTTTAACTTTTAATCTTTTGACTCTAAATGACTGTTGGATGTGAAATATGACTTTTTCAACTAAAATAAGTGTGTTTAAAGTCATTTATGTGCCTGAAATTGGTCAAAATTAAAGCTTTTGAATAAGCAAAAACTCTGTAAAAATGGCAATTTTGGTCACTCTGAGGAGTTAAAAAGTGGTTATTCAACATGAGGCACGATCCATTTGACATTTTGAATCATTTTTGGTACAGTCCCAAAAATCCATTTTCTGATGAAAAACGATGACTCCGGACCTGTCGAACGATTCCAAAATGGTCAATATGGATGAAATTTTAACATTTAATCTTTTGACTCTAAATGACTGTTGGATGTGAATTATGACTTTTTCAACTAAAATAAGTGTGTTTAAAGTCATTTATGTGCCTGAAATTGGTCAAAATTGAAGCTTTTGAGTAAGCAAAACTCTGTAAAAATGGCCATTTTGGTCACTCTGAGGGGTTAAAAAGTGGTTATTCAACATGAGGCACGATCCATTTGACATTTTGAATCGTTTTTGGTACAGTCCCAAAAATCCATTTTCTGATGAAAAACGATGACTCTGGACCTGTCGAACGTTCCCAAAATGGTCAATATGGATGAAATTTTAACATTTAATCTTTTGACTCTAAATGACTGTTGGATGTGAATTATGACTTTTTCAACTAAAATAAGTGTGTTTAAAGTCATTTATGTGCCTGAAATTGGTCAAAATTAAATCTTTTGAATAAGCAAAAACTCTGTAAAAATGGCAATTTTGGTCACTCTGAGGGGTTAAAAAGTGGTTATTCAACATGAGGCACGATCCATTTGACATTTTGAATCATTTTTGGGACAGTCCCAAAAATCCATTTTCTGATGAAAAACGATGACTCCGGACATGTCGAACGTTCCCAAAATGGTCAATATGGATGAAATTTTAACATTTAATCTTTTGACTCTAAATGACTGTTGGATGTGAATTATGACTTTTTCAACTAAAATAAGTGTGTTTAAAGTCATTTATGTGCCTGAAATTG
The DNA here is from genome assembly GCF_964263255.1 of Lissotriton vulgaris. Lineage (NCBI taxonomy): Eukaryota > Metazoa > Chordata > Amphibia > Caudata > Salamandridae > Lissotriton > Lissotriton vulgaris. The sequence goes on from NW_028244534.1 coordinate 88,519, forward strand.
GTCAAAATTGAAGCTTTTGAGTAAGCGAAACTCTGTAAAAATGGCAATGTTGGTCACTCTGAGGGGTTAAAAAGTGGTTATTCAACATGAGGCACGATCCATTTGACATTTTGAATCATTTTTGGTACAGTCCCAAAAATCCATTTTCTGATGAAAAACGATGACTCCGGACCTGTCGAACGTTCCCAAAATGGTCAATATGGATGAAATTTTAACATTTAATCTTTTGACTCCAAATGACTGTTGGATGGGAATTATGACTTTTTCAACTAAAATAAGTGTGTTTAAAGTCATTTATGTGCCTGAAATTGGTCAAAATTGAAGCTTTTGAGTAAGCAAAACTCTGTAAAAATGGCCATTTTGGTCACTCTGAGGGGTTAAAAAGTGGTTATTCAACATGAGGCACGATCCATTTGACATTTTGAATAATTTTTGGTACAGTCCCAAAAATCCATTTTCTGATGAAAAACGATGACTCCGGACCTGTCTAACAATCCCAAAATGGTCAATATGGATGAAATTTTAACATTTAATCTTTTGACTCTAAATGACTGTTGGATGTGAATTATGACTTTTTCAACTAAAATAAGTGTGTTTAAAGTCATTTATGTGCCTGAAATTGGTCAAAATTAAAGCTTTTGAATAAGCAAAAACTCTGTAAAAATGCCAATTTTGGTCACTCTGAGGGGTTAAAAAGTGGTTATTCAACATGAGGCACGATCCATTTGACATTTTGAATCATTTTTGGTACAGTCCCAAAAATCCATTTTCTGATGAAAAACGATGACTCCGGACCTGTCGAACGTTTCCAAAATGGTCAATATGGATGAAATTTTAACATTTAATCTTTTGACTCTAAATGACTGTTGGATGTGAATTATGACTTTTTCAACTAAAATAAGTGTGTTTAAAGTCATTTATGTGCCTGAAATTGGTCAAAATTGAAGCTTTTGAGTAAGCAAAACTCTGTAAAAATGGCCATTTTGGTCACTCTGAGGGGTTAAAAAGTGGTTATTCAACATGAGGCACGATCCAATTGACATTTTGAATCATTTTTGGTACAGTCCCAAGCATCCATTTTCTGATGAAAAACAATGACTCCGGAACTGTCGAACGATTCCAAAATGGTCAATATGGATGAAATTTTAACATTTAATCTTTTGACTCTAAATGACTGTTGGATGTGAATTATGACCTTTTCGACTAAAATAAGTGTGTTTAAAGTCATTTCTGTGCCTGAAATTGGTCAAAATTGAAGCTTTTGAGTAAGCGAAACTCTGTAAAAATGGCAATGTTGGTCACTCTGAGGGGTTAAAAAGTGGTTATTCAACATGAGGCACGATCCATTTGACATTTTGAATCATTTTTGGTACAGTCCCAAAAATCAATTTTCTGATGAAAAACGATGACTCCGGACCTGTCGAACGTTCCCAAAATGGTCAATATGGATGAAATTTTAACATTTAATCTTTTGACTCTAAATGACTGTTGGATGTGAATTATGACTTTTTCAACTAAAATAAGTGTGTTTAAAGTCATTTATGTGCCTGAAATTGGTCAAAATTGAAGCTTTTGAGTAAGCAAAACTCTGTAAAAATGGCCATTTTGGTCACTCTGAGGGGTTAAAAAGTGGTTATTCAACATGAGGCACGATCCAATTGACATTTTGAATCATTTTTGGTACAGTCCCAAAAATCAATTTTCTGATGAAAAACGATGACTCCGGACCTGTCGAACGTTCCCAAAATGGTCAATATGGATGAAATTTTAACATTTAATCTTTTGACTCCAAATGACTGTTGGATGTGAATTATGACTTTTTCAACTAAAATAAGTGTGTTTAAAGTCATTTATGTGCCTGAAATTGGTCAAAATTGAAGCTTTTGAGTAAGCAAAACTCTGTAAAAATGGCCATTTTGGTCACTCTGAGGGGTTAAAAGGTGGTTATTCAACATGAGGCACGATCCAATTGACATCTTGAATCATTTTTGGTACAGTCCCAAAAATCCATTTTCTGATGAAAAACGATGACTCCGGACCTGTCGAACGATTCCAAAATGGTCAATATGGATGAAATGTTAACATTTAATCTTTTGACTCTAAATGACTGTTGGATGGGAATTATGACTTTTTCAACTAAAATAAGTGTGTTTAAAGTCATTTATGTGCCTGAAATTGGTCAAAATTAAAGCTTTTGAATAAGCAAAAACTCTGTAAAAATGGCAATTTTGGTCACTCTGAGGGGTTAAAAAGTGGTTATTCAACATGAGGCACGATCCATTTGACATTTTGAATCATTTTTGTACAGTCCCAAACATCCATTTTCTGATGAAAAACGATGACTCCGGACCTGTCGAACGTTCCCAAAATGGTCAATATGGATGAAATTTTAACATTTAATCTTTTGACTCCAAATGACTTTTGGATGGGAATTATGACTTTTTCAACTAAAATAAGTGTGTTTAAAGTCATTTATGTGCCTGAAATTGGTCAAAATTGAAGCTCTTGAGTAAGCAAAACTCTGTAAATATGGCAATGTTGGTCACTCTGAGGGGTTAAAAAGTGGTTATTCAACATGAGGCACGATCCATTTGACATTTTGAATCATTTTTGGTACAGTCCCAAAAATCCATTTTCTGATGAAAAACGATGACTCCGGACCTGTCGAACGTTCCCAAAATGGTCAATATGGATGAAATTTTAACATTTAATCTTTTGACTCCAAATGACTGTTGGATGGGAATTATGACTTTTTCAGCTAAAATAAGTGTGTTTAAAGTCATTTATGTGCCTGAAATTGGTCAAAATTGAAGCTTTTGAGTAAGCAAAACTCTGTAAAAATGGCCATTTTGGTCACTCTGAGGGGTTAAAAAGTGGTTATTCAACATGAGGCACGATCCATTTGACATTTTGAATAATTTTTGGTACAGTCCCAAAAATCCATTTTCTGATGAAAAACGATGACTCCGGACCTGTCGAACAATCCCAAAATGGTCAATATGGATGAAATTTTAACATTTAATCTTTTGACTCTAAATGACTGTTGGATGTGAATTATGACTTTTTCAACTAAAATAAGTGTGTTTAAAGTCATTTATGTGCCTGAAATTGGTCAAAATTCAAGCTTTTGAATAAGCAAAAACTCTGTAAAAATGGCAATTTTGGTCACTCTGAGGGGTTAAAAAGTGGTTATTCAACATGAGGCACGATCCATTTGACATTTTGAATCATTTTTGGTACAGTCCCAAAAATCCATTTTCTGATGAAAAACGATGACTCCGGACCTGTCGAACGTTCCCAAAATGGTCAATATGGATGAAATTTTAACATTTAATCTTTTGACTCTAAATGACTGTTGGATGTGAATTATGACTTTTTCAACTAAAATAAGTGTGTTTAAAATCATTTATGCGCCTGAAATTGGTCAAAATTGAAGCTTTTGAGTAAGCAAAACTGTGTAAAAATGGCCATTTTGGTCACTCTGAGGGGTTAAAAAGTGGTTATTCAACATGAGGCACGATCCAATTGACATTTTGAATCATTTTTGGTACAGTCCCAAAAATCCATTTTCTGATGAAAAACGATGACTCCGGACCTGTCGAACGATTCCAAAATGGTCAATATGGATGAAATTTTAACATGTAATCTTTTGACTCTAAATGACTGTTGGATGTGAATTATGACTTTTTCAACTAAAATAAGTGTGTTTAAAATCATTTATGCGCCTGAAATTGGTCAAAATTAAAGCTTTTGAGTAAGCAAAAACTCTGTAAAAATGGCCATTTTGGTCACTCTGAGGGGTTAAAAAGTGGTTATTCAACATGAGGCACGATCCAATTGACATTTTGAATCATTTTTGGTACAGTCCCAAAAATCAATTTTCTGATGAAAAACGATGACTCCGGACCTGTCGAACGTTCCCAAAATGGTCAATATGGATGAAATTTTAACATTTAATCTTTTGACTCCAAATGACTGTTGGATGGGAATTATGACCTTTTTGACTAAAATAAGTGTGTTTAAAGTCATTTCTGTGCCTGAAATTGGTCAAAATTGAAGCTTTTGAGTAAGCGAAACTCTGTAAAAATGGCAATGTTGGTCACTCTGAGGGGTTAAAAAGTGGTTATTCAACATGAGGCACGATCCATTTGACATTTTGAATCATTTTTGGTACAGTTCCAAAAATCCATTTTCTGATGAAAAACGATGACTCCGGACCTGTCGAACGTTCCCAAAATGGTCAATATGGATGAAATTTTAACATTTTATCTTTTGACTCCAAATGACTGTTGGATGGGAATTATGACTTTTTCAACTAAAATAAGTGTGTTTAAAGTCATTTATGTGCCTGAAATTGGTCAAAATTAAAGCTTTTGAATAAGCAAAAACTCTGTAAAAATGGCAATTTTGGTCACTCTGAGGGGTTAAAAAGTGGTTATTCAACATGAGGCACGATCCATTTGACATTTTGAATCATTTTTGGTACAGTCCCAAAAATCCATTTTCTGATGAAAAACGATGACTCTGGACCTGTCGAACGTTCCCAAAATGGTCAATATGGATGAAATTTTAACATTTAATCTTTTGACTCCAAATGACTGTTGGATGGGAATTATGACCTTTTCGACTAAAAGAAGTGTGTTTAAAGTCATTTCTGTGCCTGAAATTGGTCAAAATTGAAGCTTTTGAGTAAGCGAAACTCTGTAAAAATGGCAATGTTGGTCACTCTGAGGGGTTAAAAAGTGGTTATTCAACATGAGGCACGATCCATTTGACATTTTGAATCATTTTTGGTACAGTCCCAAAAATCCATTTTCTGATGAAAAACGATGACTCCGGACCTGTCGAACGTTCCCAAAATGGTCAATATGGATGAAATTTTAACATTTAATCTTTTGACTCCAAATGACTGTTGGATGGGAATTATGACCTTTTCGACTAAAATAAGTGTGTTTAAAGTCATTTCTGTGCCTGAAATTGGTCAAAATTGAAGCTTTTGAGTAAGCGAAACTCTGTAAAAATGGCAATGTTGGTCACTCTGAGGGGTTAAAAAGTGGTTATTCAACATGAGGCACGATCCATTTGACATTTTGAATCATTTTTGGTACAGTTCCAAAAATCCATTTTCTGATGAAAAACGATGACTCCGGACCTGTCGAACGTTCCCAAAATGGTCAATATGGATGAAATTTTAACATTTTATCTTTTGACTCCAAATGACTGTTGGATGGGAATTATGACTTTTTCAACTAAAATAAGTGTGTTTAAAGTCATTTATGTGCCTGAAATTGGTCAAAATTAAAGCTTTTGAATAAGCAAAAACTCTGTAAAAATGGCAATTCACTCTGAGGGGTTAAAAAGTGGTTATTCAACATGAGGCACGATCCATTTGACATTTTGAATCATTTTTGGTACAGTCCCAAAAATCCATTTTCTGATGAAAAACGATGACTCTGGACCTGTCGAACGTTCCCAAAATGGTCAATATGGATGAAATTTTAACATTTAATCTTTTGACTCCAAATGACTGTTGGATGGGAATTATGACCTTTTCGACTAAAAGAAGTGTGTTTAAAGTCATTTCTGTGCCTGAAATTGGTCAAAATTGAAGCTTTTGAGTAAGCGAAACTCTGTAAAAATGGCAATGTTGGTCACTCTGAGGGGTTAAAAAGTGGTTATTCAACATGAGGCACGATCCATTTGACATTTTGAATCATTTTTGGTACAGTCCCAAAAATCCATTTTCTGATGAAAAACGATGACTCCGGACCTGTCGAACGTTTCCAAAATGGTCAATATGGATGAAATTTTAACATTTAATCTTTTGACTCTAAATGACTGTTGGATGTGAATTATGACTTTTTCAACTAAATCAAGTGTGTTTAAAGTCATTTATGTGCCTGAAATTGGTCAAAATTGAAGCTTTTGAGTAAGCAAAACTCTGTAAAAATGGCCATTTTGGTCACTCTGAGGGGTTAAAAAGTGGTTATTCAACATGAGGCACGATCCAATTGACATTTTGAATCATTTTTGGTACAGTCCCAAAAATCCATTTTCTGATGAAAAACGATGACTCCGGACCTGTCGAACGATTCCAAAATGGTCAATATGGATGAAATTTTAACATTTAATCTTTTGACTCCAAATGACTGTTGGATGGGAATTATGACTTTTTCAACTAAAATAAGTGTGTTTAAAGTCATTTATGTGCCTGAAATTGGTCAAAATTGAAGCTTTTGAGTAAGCAAAACTCTGTAAAAATGGCCATTTTGGTCACTCTGAGGGGTTAAAAAGTGGTTATTCAACATGAGGCACGATCCATTTGACATTTTGAATCATCTTTGGTACAGTCCCAAAAATCCATTTTCTGATGAAAAACGATGACTCAGGACCTGTCGAACGTTCCCAAAATGGTCAATATGGATGAAATTTTAACATTTAATCTTTAGACTCTAAATGACTGTTGGATGTGAATTATGACTTTTTCAACTAAAATAAGTGTGTTTAAAGTCATTTATGTGCCTGAAATTGGTCAAAATTGAAGCTCTTGAGTAAGCAAAACTCTGTAAAAATGGCAATGTTGGTCACTCTGAGGGGTTAAAAAGTCGTTATTCAACATGAGGCACGATCCATTTGACATTTTGAATCATTTTTGGTACAGTCCCAAAAATCCATTTTCTGATGAAAAACGATGACTCCGGACCTGTCGAACGTTCCCAAAATGGTCAATATGGATAAAATTTTAACATTTAATCTTTTGACTCCAAATGACTGTTGGATGTGAATTATGACCTTTTCGACTAAAATAAGTGTGTTTAAAGTCATTTCTGTGCCTGAAATTGGTCAAAAAATTGAAGCTTTTGAGTAAGCGAAACTCTGTAAAAATGGCAATGTTGGTCACTCTGAGGGGTTAAAAAGTGGTTATTCAACATGAGGCACGATCCATTTGACATTTTGAATCATTTTTGGTACAGTCCCAAAAATCCATTTTCTGATGAAAAACGATGATTCCGGACCTGTCGAACGTTCCCAAAATGGTCAATATGGATGAAATTTTAACATTTAATCTTTTGACTCCAAATGACTGTTGGATGGGAATTATGACTTTCTCAACTAAAATAAGTGTGTTTAAAGTCATTTATGTGCCTGAAATTGGTCAAAATTAAAGCTTTTGAATAATCAAAAACTCTGTAAAAATGGCAATTTTGGTCACTCTGAGGGGTTAAAAAGTGGTTATTCAACAAGAGGCATGATCCATTTGACATTTTGAATCATTTTTGTACAGTCCCAAACATCCATTTTCTGATGAAAAACGATGACTCCGGACCTGTCGAACGTTCCCAAAATGGTCAATATGGATGAAATTTTAACATTTAATCTTTTGACTCCAAATGACTGTTGGATGGGAATTATGACTTTTTCAACTAAAATAAGTGTGTTTAAAGTCATTTATGTGCCTGAAATTGGTCAAAATTGAAGCTCTTGAGTAAGCAAAACTCTGTAAAAATGGCAATGTTGGTCACTCTGAGGGGTTAAAAAGTGGTTATTCAACATGAGGCACGATCCATTTGACATTTTGAATCATTTTTGGTACAGTCCCAAAAATCAATTTTCTGATGAAAAACGATGACTCCGGACCTGTCGTACGTTTCCAAAATGGTCAATATGGATGAAATTTTAACATTTAATCTTTTGACTCCAAATGACTGTTGGATGGGAATTATGACTTTTTCAACTAAAATAAGTGTGTTTAAAGTCATTTATGTGCCTGAAATTGGTCAAAATTGAAGCTTTTGAGTAAGCAAAACTCTGTAAAAATGGCAATGTTGGTCACTCTGAGGGGTTAAAAAGTGGTTATTCAACATGAGGCACGATCCATTTGACATTTTGAATCATTTTTAGTACAGTCCCAAAAATCCATTTTCTGATGAAAAACGATGACTCCGGACCTGTCGAACGATTCCAAAATGGTCAATATGGATGAAATTTTAACATTTAATCTTTTGACTCTAAATGACTGTTGGATGTGAATTATGACTTTTTCAACTAAAATAAGTGTGTTTAAAGTCATTTATGTGCCTGAAATTGGTCAAATTTAAAGCTTTTGAATAAGCAAAAACTCTGTAAAAATGGCAATTTTGGTCACTCTGAGGAGTTAAAAAGTGGTTATTCAACATGAGGCACGATCCATTTGACATTTTGAATCATTTTTGGTACAGTCCCAAAAATCCATTTTCTGATGAAAAACGATGACTCCGGACCTGTCGAACGTTCCCAAAATGGTCAATATGGATGAAATTTTAACATTTAATCTTTTGACTCCAAATGACTGTTGGATGGGAATTATGACTTTTTCAACTAAAATAAGTGTGTTTAAAGTCATTTATGTGCCTGAAATTGGTCAAAATTAAAGCTTTTGAATAAGCAAAAACTCTGTAAAAATGGCAATTTTGGTCACTCTGAGGGGTTAAAAAGTGGTTATTCAACATGAGGCACGATCCATTTGACATTTTGAATCATTTTTGGTACAGTCCCAAAAATCCATTTTCTGATGAAAAACGATGACTCCGGACCTGTCGAACGTTCCCAAAATGGTCAATATTGATGAAATTTTAACATTTAATCTTTTGACTCCAAATGACTGTTGGATGGGAATTATGACTTTTTCAACTAAAATAAGTGTGTTTAAAGTCATTTATGTGCCTGAAATTGGTCAAAATGGAAGCTTTTGAGTAAGCAAAACTCTGTAAAAATGGCCATTTTGGTCACTCTGAAGGGTTAAAAAGTGGTTATTCAACATGAGGCACGACCCATTTGACATTTTGAATCATCTTTGGTACAGTCCCAAAAATCCATTTTCTGATGAAAAACGATGACTCAGGACCTGTTGAACGTTCCCAAAATGGTCAATATGGATGAAATTTTAACATTTAATCTTTAGACTCTAAATGACTGTTGGATGTGAATTATGACTTTTTCAACTAAAATAAGTGTGTTTAAAGTCATTTATGTGCCTGAAATTGGTCAAAATTAAAGCTTTTGAATAAGCAAAAACTCTGTAAAAATGGCAATGTTGGTCACTCTGAGGGGTTAAAAAGTGGTTATTCAACATGAGGCACGATCCAATTGACATTTTGAATCATTTTTGGTACAGTCCCAAAAATCCATTTTCTGATGAAAAACGATGACTCCGGACCTGTCGAACGATTCCAAAATGGTCAATATGGATGAAATTTTAACATTTAATCTTTTGACTCCAAATGACTGTTGGATGGGAATTATGACTTTTTCAACTAAAATAAGTGTGTTTAAAGTCATTTATGTGCCTGAAATTGGTCAAAATTGAAGCTTTTGAGTAAGCAAAACTCTGTAAAAATGGCCATTTTGGTCACCCTGAGGGGTTAAAAAGTGGTTATTCAACATGAGGCACGATCCATTTGACATTTTGAATCATTTTTGGTACAGTCCCAAAAATCCATTTTCTGATGAAAAACGATGACTCCGGACCTGTCGAACAATCCCAAAATGGTCAATATGGATGAAATTTTAACATTTAATCTTTTGACTCTAAATGACTGTTGGATGTGAATTATGACTTTTTCAACTAAAATAAGTGTGTTTAAAGTCATTTATGTGCCTGAAATTGGTCAACATTAAAGCTTTTGAATAAGCAAAAACTCTGTAAAAATGGCAATTTTGGTCACTCTGAGGGGTTAAAAAGTGGTTATTCAACATGAGGCACGATCCATTTGACATTTTGAATCATTTTTGGTACAGTCCCAAAAATCCATTTTCTGATGAAAAACGATGTCTCCGGACCTGTCGAACGATTCCAAAATGGTCAATATGGATGAAATTTTAACTTTTAATCTTTTGACTCTAAATGACTGTTGGATGTGAAATATGACTTTTTCAACTAAAATAAGTGTGTTTAAAGTCATTTATGTGCCTGAAATTGGTCAAAATTAAAGCTTTTGAATAAGCAAAAACTCTGTAAAAATGGCAATTTTGGTCACTCTGAGGAGTTAAAAAGTGGTTATTCAACATGAGGCACGATCCATTTGACATTTTGAATCATTTTTGGTACAGTCCCAAAAATCCATTTTCTGATGAAAAACGATGACTCCGGACTGTCGAACGATTCCAAAATGGTCAATATGGATGAAATTTTAACATTTAATCTTTTGACTCTAAATGACTGTTGGATGTGAATTATGACTTTTTCAACTAAAATAAGTGTGTTTAAAGTCATTTATGTGCCTGAAATTGGTCAAAACTGAAGCTTTTGAGTAAGCAAAACTCTGTAAAAATGGCCATTTTGGTCACTCTGAGGGGTTAAAAAGTGGTTATTCAACATGAGGCACGATCCATTTGACATTTTGAATCGTTTTTGGTACAGTCCCAAAAATCCATTTTCTGATGAAAAACGATGACTCTGGACCTGTCGAACGTTCCCAAAATGGTCAATATGGATGAAATTTTAACATTTAATCTTTTGACTCTAAATGACTGTTGGATGTGAATTATGACTTTTTCAACTAAAATAAGTGTGTTTAAAGTCATTTATGTGCCTGAAATTGGTCAAAATTAAATCTTTTGAATAAGCAAAAACTCTGTAAAAATGGCAATTTTGGTCACTCTGAGGGGTTAAAAAGTGGTTATTCAACATGAGGCACGATCCATTTGACATTTTGAATAATTTTTGGTACAGTCCCAAAAATCCATTTTCTGATGAAAAACGATGACTCCGGACCTGTCTAACAATCCCAAAATGGTCAATATGGATGAAATTTTAACATTTAATCTTTTGACTCTAAATGACTGTTGGATGTGAATTATGACTTTTTCAACTAAAATAAGTGTGTTTAAAGTCATTTATGTGCCTGAAATTGGTCAAAATTAAAGCTTTTGAATAAGCAAAAACTCTGTAAAAATGCCAATTTTGGTCACTCTGAGGGGTTAAAAAGTGGTTATTCAACATGAGGCACGATCCATTTGACATTTTGAATCATTTTTGGTACAGTCCCAAAAATCCATTTTCTGATGAAAAACGATGACTCCGGACCTGTCGAACGTTTCCAAAATGGTCAATATGGATGAAATTTTAACATTTAATCTTTTGACTCTAAATGACTGTTGGATGTGAATTATGACTTTTTCAACTAAAATAAGTGTGTTTAAAGTCATTTATGTGCCTGAAATTGGTCAAAATTGAAGCTTTTGAGTAAGCAAAACTCTGTAAAAATGGCCATTTTGGTCACTCTGAGGGGTTAAAAAGTGGTTATTCAACATGAGGCACGATCCAATTGACATTTTGAATCATTTTTGGTACAGTCCCAAGCATCCATTTTCTGATGAAAAACAATGACTCCGGAACTGTCGAACGATTCCAAAATGGTCAATATGGATGAAATTTTAACATTTAATCTTTTGACTCTAAATGACTGTTGGATGTGAATTATGACCTTTTCGACTAAAATAAGTGTGTTTAAAGTCATTTCTGTGCCTGAAATTGGTCAAAATTGAAGCTTTTGAGTAAGCGAAACTCTGTAAAAATGGCAATGTTGGTCACTCTGAGGGGTTAAAAAGTGGTTATTCAACATGAGGCACGATCCATTTGACATTTTGAATCATTTTTGGTACAGTCCCAAAAATCAATTTTCTGATGAAAAACGATGACTCCGGACCTGTCGAACGTTCCCAAAATGGTCAATATGGATGAAATTTTAACATTTAATCTTTTGACTCTAAATGACTGTTGGATGTGAATTATGACTTTTTCAACTAAAATAAGTGTGTTTAAAGTCATTTATGTGCCTGAAATTGGTCAAAATTGAAGCTTTTGAGTAAGCAAAACTCTGTAAAAATGGCCATTTTGGTCACTCTGAGGGGTTAAAAAGTGGTTATTCAACATGAGGCACGATCCAATTGACATTTTGAATCATTTTTGGTACAGTCCCAAAAATCAATTTTCTGATGAAAAACGATGACTCCGGACCTGTCGAACGTTCCCAAAATGGTCAATATGGATGAAATTTTAACATTTAATCTTTTGACTCCAAATGACTGTTGGATGTGAATTATGACTTTTTCAACTAAAATAAGTGTGTTTAAAGTCATTTATGTGCCTGAAATTGGTCAAAATTGAAGCTTTTGAGTAAGCAAAACTCTGTAAAAATGGCCATTTTGGTCACTCTGAGGGGTTAAAAGGTGGTTATTCAACATGAGGCACGATCCAATTGACATCTTGAATCATTTTTGGTACAGTCCCAAAAATCCATTTTCTGATGAAAAACGATGACTCCGGACCTGTCGAACGTTCCCAAAATGGTCAATATGGATGAAATTTTAACATTTAATCTTTTGACTCCAAATGACTTTTGGATGGGAATTATGACTTTTTCAACTAAAATAAGTGTGTTTAAAGTCATTTATGTGCCTGAAATTGGTCAAAATTGAAGCTCTTGAGTAAGCAAAACTCTGTAAATATGGCAATGTTGGTCACTCTGAGGGGTTAAAAAGTGGTTATTCAACATGAGGCACGATCCATTTGACATTTTGAATCATTTTTGGTACAGTCCCAAAAATCCATTTTCTGATGAAAAACGATGACTCCGGACCTGTCGAACGTTCCCAAAATGGTCAATATGGATGAAATTTTAACATTTAATCTTTTGACTCCAAATGACTGTTGGATGGGAATTATGACTTTTTCAGCTAAAATAAGTGTGTTTAAAGTCATTTATGTGCCTGAAATTGGTCAAAATTGAAGCTTTTGAGTAAGCAAAACTCTGTAAAAATGGCCATTTTGGTCACTCTGAGGGGTTAAAAAGTGGTTATTCAACATGAGGCACGATCCATTTGACATTTTGAATAATTTTTGGTACAGTCCCAAAAATCCATTTTCTGATGAAAAACGATGACTCCGGACCTGTCGAACAATCCCAAAATGGTCAATATGGATGAAATTTTAACATTTAATCTTTTGACTCTAAATGACTGTTGGATGTGAATTATGACTTTTTCAACTAAAATAAGTGTGTTTAAAGTCATTTATGTGCCTGAAATTGGTCAAAATTCAAGCTTTTGAATAAGCAAAAACTCTGTAAAAATGGCAATTTTGGTCACTCTGAGGGGTTAAAAAGTGGTTATTCAACATGAGGCACGATCCATTTGACATTTTGAATCATTTTTGGTACAGTCCCAAAAATCCATTTTCTGATGAAAAACGATGACTCCGGACCTGTCGAACGTTCCCAAAATGGTCAATATGGATGAAATTTTAACATTTAATCTTTTGACTCTAAATGACTGTTGGATGTGAATTATGACTTTTTCAACTAAAATAAGTGTGTTTAAAATCATTTATGCGCCTGAAATTGGTCAAAATTGAAGCTTTTGAGTAAGCAAAACTGTGTAAAAATGGCCATTTTGGTCACTCTGAGGGGTTAAAAAGTGGTTATTCAACATGAGGCACGATCCAATTGACATTTTGAATCATTTTTGGTACAGTCCCAAAAATCCATTTTCTGATGAAAAACGATGACTCCGGACCTGTCGAACGATTCCAAAATGGTCAATATGGATGAAATTTTAACATGTAATCTTTTGACTCTAAATGACTGTTGGATGTGAATTATGACTTTTTCAACTAAAATAAGTGTGTTTAAAATCATTTATGCGCCTGAAATTGGTCAAAATTAAAGCTTTTGAGTAAGCAAAAACTCTGTAAAAATGGCCATTTTGGTCACTCTGAGGGGTTAAAAAGTGGTTATTCAACATGAGGCACGATCCAATTGACATTTTGAATCATTTTTGGTACAGTCCCAAAAATCAATTTTCTGATGAAAAACGATGACTCCGGACCTGTCGAACGTTCCCAAAATGGTCAATATGGATGAAATTTTAACATTTAATCTTTTGACTCCAAATGACTGTTGGATGGGAATTATGACCTTTTTGACTAAAATAAGTGTGTTTAAAGTCATTTCTGTGCCTGAAATTGGTCAAAATTGAAGCTTTTGAGTAAGCGAAACTCTGTAAAAATGGCAATGTTGGTCACTCTGAGGGGTTAAAAAGTGGTTATTCAACATGAGGCACGATCCATTTGACATTTTGAATCATTTTTGGTACAGTTCCAAAAATCCATTTTCTGATGAAAAACGATGACTCCGGACCTGTCGAACGTTCCCAAAATGGTCAATATGGATGAAATTTTAACATTTTATCTTTTGACTCCAAATGACTGTTGGATGGGAATTATGACTTTTTCAACTAAAATAAGTGTGTTTAAAGTCATTTATGTGCCTGAAATTGGTCAAAATTAAAGCTTTTGAATAAGCAAAAACTCTGTAAAAATGGCAATTTTGGTCACTCTGAGGGGTTAAAAAGTGGTTATTCAACATGAGGCACGATCCATTTGACATTTTGAATCATTTTTGGTACAGTCCCAAAAATCCATTTTCTGATGAAAAACGATGACTCTGGACCTGTCGAACGTTCCCAAAATGGTCAATATGGATGAAATTTTAACATTTAATCTTTTGACTCCAAATGACTGTTGGATGGGAATTATGACCTTTTCGACTAAAAGAAGTGTGTTTAAAGTCATTTCTGTGCCTGAAATTGGTCAAAATTGAAGCTTTTGAGTAAGCGAAACTCTGTAAAAATGGCAATGTTGGTCACTCTGAGGGGTTAAAAAGTGGTTATTCAACATGAGGCACGATCCATTTGACATTTTGAATCATTTTTGGTACAGTCCCAAAAATCCATTTTCTGATGAAAAACGATGACTCCGGACCTGTCGAACGTTCCCAAAATGGTCAATATGGATGAAATTTTAACATTTAATCTTTTGACTCCAAATGACTGTTGGATGGGAATTATGACCTTTTCGACTAAAATAAGTGTGTTTAAAGTCATTTCTGTGCCTGAAATTGGTCAAAATTGAAGCTTTTGAGTAAGCGAAACTCTGTAAAAATGGCAATGTTGGTCACTCTGAGGGGTTAAAAAGTGGTTATTCAACATGAGGCACGATCCATTTGACATTTTGAATCATTTTTGGTACAGTTCCAAAAATCCATTTTCTGATGAAAAACGATGACTCCGGACCTGTCGAACGTTCCCAAAATGGTCAATATGGATGAAATTTTAACATTTTATCTTTTGACTCCAAATGACTGTTGGATGGGAATTATGACTTTTTCAACTAAAATAAGTGTGTTTAAAGTCATTTATGTGCCTGAAATTGGTCAAAATTAAAGCTTTTGAATAAGCAAAAACTCTGTAAAAATGGCAATTTTGGTCACTCTGAGGGGTTAAAAAGTGGTTATTCAACATGAGGCACGATCCATTTGACATTTTGAATCATTTTTGGTACAGTCCCAAAAATCCATTTTCTGATGAAAAACGATGACTCTGGACCTGTCGAACGTTCCCAAAATGGTCAATATGGATGAAATTTTAACATTTAATCTTTTGACTCCAAATGACTGTTGGATGGGAATTATGACCTTTTCGACTAAAAGAAGTGTGTTTAAAGTCATTTCTGTGCCTGAAATTGGTCAAAATTGAAGCTTTTGAGTAAGCGAAACTCTGTAAAAATGGCAATGTTGGTCACTCTGAGGGGTTAAAAAGTGGTTATTCAACATGAGGCACGATCCATTTGACATTTTGAATCATTTTTGGTACAGTCCCAAAAATCCATTTTCTGATGAAAAACGATGACTCCGGACCTGTCGAACGTTTCCAAAATGGTCAATATGGATGAAATTTTAACATTTAATCTTTTGACTCTAAATGACTGTTGGATGTGAATTATGACTTTTTCAACTAAATCAAGTGTGTTTAAAGTCATTTATGTGCCTGAAATTGGTCAAAATTGAAGCTTTTGAGTAAGCAAAACTCTGTAAAAATGGCCATTTTGGTCACTCTGAGGGGTTAAAAAGTGGTTATTCAACATGAGGCACGATCCAATTGACATTTTGAATCATTTTTGGTACAGTCCCAAAAATCCATTTTCTGATGAAAAACGATGACTCCGGACCTGTCGAACGATTCCAAAATGGTCAATATGGATGAAATTTTAACATTTAATCTTTTGACTCCAAATGACTGTTGGATGGGAATTATGACTTTTTCAACTAAAATAAGTGTGTTTAAAGTCATTTATGTGCCTGAAATTGGTCAAAATTGAAGCTTTTGAGTAAGCAAAACTCTGTAAAAATGGCCATTTTGGTCACTCTGAGGGGTTAAAAAGTGGTTATTCAACATGAGGCACGATCCATTTGACATTTTGAATCATCTTTGGTACAGTCCCAAAAATCCATTTTCTGATGAAAAACGATGACTCAGGACCTGTCGAACGTTCCCAAAATGGTCAATATGGATGAAATTTTAACATTTAATCTTTAGACTCTAAATGACTGTTGGATGTGAATTATGACTTTTTCAACTAAAATAAGTGTGTTTAAAGTCATTTATGTGCCTGAAATTGGTCAAAATTGAAGCTCTTGAGTAAGCAAAACTCTGTAAAAATGGCAATGTTGGTCACTCTGAGGGGTTAAAAAGTCGTTATTCAACATGAGGCACGATCCATTTGACATTTTGAATCATTTTTGGTACAGTCCCAAAAATCCATTTTCTGATGAAAAACGATGACTCCGGACCTGTCGAACGTTCCCAAAATGGTCAATATGGATAAAATTTTAACATTTAATCTTTTGACTCCAAATGACTGTTGGATGTGAATTATGACCTTTTCGACTAAAATAAGTGTGTTTAAAGTCATTTCTGTGCCTGAAATTGGTCAAAAAATTGAAGCTTTTGAGTAAGCGAAACTCTGTAAAAATGGCAATGTTGGTCACTCTGAGGGGTTAAAAAGTGGTTATTCAACATGAGGCACGATCCATTTGACATTTTGAATCATTTTTGGTACAGTCCCAAAAATCCATTTTCTGATGAAAAACGATGATTCCGGACCTGTCGAACGTTCCCAAAATGGTCAATATGGATGAAATTTTAACATTTAATCTTTTGACTCCAAATGACTGTTGGATGGGAATTATGACTTTCTCAACTAAAATAAGTGTGTTTAAAGTCATTTATGTGCCTGAAATTGGTCAAAATTAAAGCTTTTGAATAATCAAAAACTCTGTAAAAATGGCAATTTTGGTCACTCTGAGGGGTTAAAAAGTGGTTATTCAACAAGAGGCATGATCCATTTGACATTTTGAATCATTTTTGTACAGTCCCAAACATCCATTTTCTGATGAAAAACGATGACTCCGGACCTGTCGAACGTTCCCAAAATGGTCAATATGGATGAAATTTTAACATTTAATCTTTTGACTCCAAATGACTGTTGGATGGGAATTATGACTTTTTCAACTAAAATAAGTGTGTTTAAAGTCATTTATGTGCCTGAAATTGGTCAAAATTGAAGCTCTTGAGTAAGCAAAACTCTGTAAAAATGGCAATGTTGGTCACTCTGAGGGGTTAAAAAGTGGTTATTCAACATGAGGCACGATCCATTTGACATTTTGAATCATTTTTGGTACAGTCCCAAAAATCAATTTTCTGATGAAAAACGATGACTCCGGACCTGTCGTACGTTTCCAAAATGGTCAATATGGATGAAATTTTAACATTTAATCTTTTGACTCCAAATGACTGTTGGATGGGAATTATGACTTTTTCAACTAAAATAAGTGTGTTTAAAGTCATTTATGTGCCTGAAATTGGTCAAAATTGAAGCTTTTGAGTAAGCAAAACTCTGTAAAAATGGCAATGTTGGTCACTCTGAGGGGTTAAAAAGTGGTTATTCAACATGAGGCACGATCCATTTGACATTTTGAATCATTTTTAGTACAGTCCCAAAAATCCATTTTCTGATGAAAAACGATGACTCCGGACCTGTCGAACGATTCCAAAATGGTCAATATGGATGAAATTTTAACATTTAATCTTTTGACTCTAAATGACTGTTGGATGTGAATTATGACTTTTTCAACTAAAATAAGTGTGTTTAAAGTCATTTATGTGCCTGAAATTGGTCAAATTTGAAGCTTTTGAATAAGCAAAAACTCTGTAAAAATGGCAATTTTGGTCACTCTGAGGAGTTAAAAAGTGGTTATTCAACATGAGGCACGATCCATTTGACATTTTGAATCATTTTTGGTACAGTCCCAAAAATCCATTTTCTGATGAAAAACGATGACTCCGGACCTGTCGAACGTTCCCAAAATGGTCAATATGGATGAAATTTTAACATTTAATCTTTTGACTCCAAATGACTGTTGGATGGGAATTATGACTTTTTCAACTAAAATAAGTGTGTTTAAAGTCATTTATGTGCCTGAAATTGGTCAAAATTAAAGCTTTTGAATAAGCAAAAACTCTGTAAAAATGGCAATTTTGGTCACTCTGAGGGGTTAAAAAGTGGTTATTCAACATGAGGCACGATCCATTTGACATTTTGAATCATTTTTGGTACAGTCCCAAAAATCCATTTTCTGATGAAAAACGATGACTCCGGACCTGTCGAACGTTCCCAAAATGGTCAATATTGATGAAATTTTAACATTTAATCTTTTGACTCCAAATGACTGTTGGATGGGAATTATGACTTTTTCAACTAAAATAAGTGTGTTTAAAGTCATTTATGTGCCTGAAATTGGTCAAAATGGAAGCTTTTGAGTAAGCAAAACTCTGTAAAAATGGCCATTTTGGTCACTCTGAAGGGTTAAAAAGTGGTTATTCAACATGAGGCACGACCCATTTGACATTTTGAATCATCTTTGGTACAGTCCCAAAAATCCATTTTCTGATGAAAAACGATGACTCAGGACCTGTTGAACGTTCCCAAAATGGTCAATATGGATGAAATTTTAACATTTAATCTTTAGACTCTAAATGACTGTTGGATGTGAATTATGACTTTTTCAACTAAAATAAGTGTGTTTAAAGTCATTTATGTGCCTGAAATTGGTCAAAATTAAAGCTTTTGAATAAGCAAAAACTCTGTAAAAATGGCAATGTTGGTCACTCTGAGGGGTTAAAAAGTGGTTATTCAACATGAGGCACGATCCAATTGACATTTTGAATCATTTTTGGTACAGTCCCAAAAATCCATTTTCTGATGAAAAACGATGACTCCGGACCTGTCGAACGATTCCAAAATGGTCAATATGGATGAAATTTTAACATTTAATCTTTTGACTCCAAATGACTGTTGGATGGGAATTATGACTTTTTCAACTAAAATAAGTGTGTTTAAAGTCATTTATGTGCCTGAAATTGGTCAAAATTGAAGCTTTTGAGTAAGCAAAACTCTGTAAAAATGGCCATTTTGGTCACCCTGAGGGGTTAAAAAGTGGTTATTCAACATGAGGCACGATCCATTTGACATTTTGAATCATTTTTGGTACAGTCCCAAAAATCCATTTTCTGATGAAAAACGATGACTCCGGACCTGTCGAACAATCCCAAAATGGTCAATATGGATGAAATTTTAACATTTAATCTTTTGACTCTAAATGACTGTTGGATGTGAATTATGACTTTTTCAACTAAAATAAGTGTGTTTAAAGTCATTTATGTGCCTGAAATTGGTCAACATTAAAGCTTTTGAATAAGCAAAAACTCTGTAAAAATGGCAATTTTGGTCACTCTGAGGGGTTAAAAAGTGGTTATTCAACATGAGGCACGATCCATTTGACATTTTGAATCATTTTTGGTACAGTCCCAAAAATCCATTTTCTGATGAAAAACGATGTCTCCGGACCTGTCGAACGATTCCAAAATGGTCAATATGGATGAAATTTTAACTTTTAATCTTTTGACTCTAAATGACTGTTGGATGTGAAATATGACTTTTTCAACTAAAATAAGTGTGTTTAAAGTCATTTATGTGCCTGAAATTGGTCAAAATTAAAGCTTTTGAATAAGCAAAAACTCTGTAAAAATGGCAATTTTGGTCACTCTGAGGAGTTAAAAAGTGGTTATTCAACATGAGGCACGATCCATTTGACATTTTGAATCATTTTTGGTACAGTCCCAAAAATCCATTTTCTGATGAAAAACGATGACTCCGGACCTGTCGAACGATTCCAAAATGGTCAATATGGATGAAATTTTAACATTTAATCTTTTGACTCTAAATGACTGTTGGATGTGAATTATGACTTTTTCAACTAAAATAAGTGTGTTTAAAGTCATTTATGTGCCTGAAATTGGTCAAAATTGAAGCTTTTGAGTAAGCAAAACTCTGTAAAAATGGCCATTTTGGTCACTCTGAGGGGTTAAAAAGTGGTTATTCAACATGAGGCACGATCCATTTGACATTTTGAATCGTTTTTGGTACAGTCCCAAAAATCCATTTTCTGATGAAAAACGATGACTCTGGACCTGTCGAACGTTCCCAAAATGGTCAATATGGATGAAATTTTAACATTTAATCTTTTGACTCTAAATGACTGTTGGATGTGAATTATGACTTTTTCAACTAAAATAAGTGTGTTTAAAGTCATTTATGTGCCTGAAATTGGTCAAAATTAAATCTTTTGAATAAGCAAAAACTCTGTAAAAATGGCAATTTTGGTCACTCTGAGGGGTTAAAAAGTGGTTATTCAACATGAGGCACGATCCATTTGACATTTTGAATCATTTTTGGGACAGTCCCAAAAATCCATTTTCTGATGAAAAACGATGACTCCGGACATGTCGAACGTTCCCAAAATGGTCAATATGGATGAAATTTTAACATTTAATCTTTTGACTCTAAATGACTGTTGGATGTGAATTATGACTTTTTCAACTAAAATAAGTGTGTTTAAAGTCATTTATGTGCCTGAAATTGGTCAAAATTGAAGCTTTTGAGTAAGCGAAACTCTGTAAAAATGGCAATGTTGGTCACTCTGAGGGGTTAAAAAGTGGTTATTCAACATGAGGCACGATCCATTTGACATTTTGAATCATTTTTGGTACAGTCCCAAAAATCCATTTTCTGATGAAAAACGATGACTCCGGACCTGTCGAACAATCCCAAAATGGTCAATATGGATGAAATTTTAACATTTAATCTTTTGACTCTAAATGACTGTTGGATGTGAATTATGACTTTTTCAACTAAAATAAGTGTGTTTAAAGTCATTTATGTGCCTGAAATTGGTCAAAATTAAAGCTTTTGAATAAGCAAAAACTCTGTAAAAATGCCAATTTTGGTCACTCTGAGGGGTTAAAAAGTGGTTATTCAACATGAGGCACGATCCATTTGACATTTTGAATCATTTTTGGTACAGTCCCAAAAATCCATTTTCTGATGAAAAACGATGACTCCGGACCTGTCGAACGTTTCCAAAATGGTCAATATGGATGAAATTTTAACATTTAATCTTTTGACTCTAAATGACTGTTGGATGTGAATTATGACTTTTTCAACTAAAATAAGTGTGTTTAAAGTCATTTATGTGCCTGAAATTGGTCAAAATTGAAGCTTTTGAGTAAGCAAAACTCTGTAAAAATGGCCATTTTGGTCACTCTGAGGGGTTAAAAAGTGGTTATTCAACATGAGGCACGATCCAATTGACATTTTGAATCATTTTTGGTACAGTCCCAAGCATCCATTTTCTGATGAAAAACAATGACTCCGGAACTGTCGAACGATTCCAAAATGGTCAATATGGATGAAATTTTAACATTTAATCTTTTGACTCTAAATGACTGTTGGATGTGAATTATGACCTTTTCGACTAAAATAAGTGTGTTTAAAGTCATTTCTGTGCCTGAAATTGGTCAAAATTGAAGCTTTTGAGTAAGCGAAACTCTGTAAAAATGGCAATGTTGGTCACTCTGAGGGGTTAAAAAGTGGTTATTCAACATGAGGCACGATCCATTTGACATTTTGAATCATTTTTGGTACAGTCCCAAAAATCAATTTTCTGATGAAAAACGATGACTCCGGACCTGTCGAACGTTCCCAAAATGGTCAATATGGATGAAATTTTAACATTTAATCTTTTGACTCTAAATGACTGTTGGATGTGAATTATGACTTTTTCAACTAAAATAAGTGTGTTTAAAGTCATTTATGTGCCTGAAATTGGTCAAAATTGAAGCTCTTGAGTAAGCAAAACTCTGTAAAAATGGCAATGTTGGTCACTCTGAGGGGTTAAAAAGTGGTTATTCAACATGAGGCACGATCCATTTGACATTTTGAATCATTTTTGGTACAGTGCCAAAAATCAATTTTCTGATGAAAAACGATGACTCCGGACCTGTCGTACGTTTCCAAAATGGTCAATATGGATGAAATTTTAACATTTAATCTTTTGACTCCAAATGACTGTTGGATGGGAATTATGACTTTTTCAACTAAAATAAGTGTGTTTAAAGTCATTTATGTGCCTGAAATTGGTCAAAATTGAAGCTTTTGAGTAAGCAAAACTCTGTAAAAATGGCAATGTTGGTCACTCTGAGGGGTTAAAAAGTGGTTATTCAACATGAGGCACGATCCATTTGACATTTTGAATCATTTTTAGTACAGTCCCAAAAATCCATTTTCTGATGAAAAACGATGACTCCGGACCTGTCGAACGATTCCAAAATGGTCAATATGGATGAAATTTTAACATTTAATCTTTTGACTCTAAATGACTGTTGGATGTGAATTATGACTTTTTCAACTAAAATAAGTGTGTTTAAAGTCATTTATGTGCCTGAAATTGGTCAAATTTAAAGCTTTTGAATAAGCAAAAACTCTGTAAAAATGGCAATTTTGGTCACTCTGAGGAGTTAAAAAGTGGTTATTCAACATGAGGCACGATCCATTTGACATTTTGAATCATTTTTGGTACAGTCCCAAAAATCCATTTTCTGATGAAAAACGATGACTCCGGACCTGTCGAACGTTCCCAAAATGGTCAATATGGATGAAATTTTAACATTTAATCTTTTGACTCCAAATGACTGTTGGATGGGAATTATGACTTTTTCAACTAAAATAAGTGTGTTTAAAGTCATTTATGTGCCTGAAATTGGTCAAAATTAAAGCTTTTGAATAAGCAAAAACTCTGTAAAAATGGCAATTTTGGTCACTCTGAGGGGTTAAAAAGTGGTTATTCAACATGAGGCACGATCCATTTGACATTTTGAATCATTTTTGGTACAGTCCCAAAAATCCATTTTCTGATGAAAAACGATGACTCCGGACCTGTCGAACGTTCCCAAAATGGTCAATATGGATGAAATTTTAACATTTAATCTTTTGACTCCAAATGACTGTTGGATGGGAATTATGACTTTTTCAGCTAAAATAAGTGTGTTTAAAGTCATTTATGTGCCTGAAATTGGTCAAAATTGAAGCTTTTGAGTAAGCAAAACTCTGTAAAAATGGCCATTTTGGTCACTCTGAGGGGTTAAAAAGTGGTTATTCAACATGAGGCACGATCCATTTGACATTTTGAATAATTTTTGGTACAGTCCCAAAAATCCATTTTCTGATGAAAAACGATGACTCCGGACCTGTCGAACAATCCCAAAATGGTCAATATGGATGAAATTTTAACATTTAATCTTTTGACTCTAAATGACTGTTGGATGTGAATTATGACTTTTTCAACTAAAATAAGTGTGTTTAAAGTCATTTATGTGCCTGAAATTGGTCAAAATTCAAGCTTTTGAATAAGCAAAAACTCTGTAAAAATGGCAATTTTGGTCACTCTGAGGGGTTAAAAAGTGGTTATTCAACATGAGGCACGATCCATTTGACATTTTGAATCATTTTTGGTACAGTCCCAAAAATCCATTTTCTGATGAAAAACGATGACTCCGGACCTGTCGAACGTTCCCAAAATGGTCAATATGGATGAAATTTTAACATTTAATCTTTTGACTCTAAATGACTGTTGGATGTGAATTATGACTTTTTCAACTAAAATAAGTGTGTTTAAAATCATTTATGCGCCTGAAATTGGTCAAAATTGAAGCTTTTGAGTAAGCAAAACTGTGTAAAAATGGCCATTTTGGTCACTCTGAGGGGTTAAAAAGTGGTTATTCAACATGAGGCACGATCCAATTGACATTTTGAATCATTTTTGGTACAGTCCCAAAAATCCATTTTCTGATGAAAAACGATGACTCCGGACCTGTCGAACGATTCCAAAATGGTCAATATGGATGAAATTTTAACATGTAATCTTTTGACTCTAAATGACTGTTGGATGTGAATTATGACTTTTTCAACTAAAATAAGTGTGTTTAAAATCATTTATGCGCCTGAAATTGGTCAAAATTAAAGCTTTTGAGTAAGCAAAAACTCTGTAAAAATGGCCATTTTGGTCACTCTGAGGGGTTAAAAAGTGGTTATTCAACATGAGGCACGATCCAATTGACATTTTGAATCATTTTTGGTACAGTCCCAAAAATCAATTTTCTGATGAAAAACGATGACTCCGGACCTGTCGAACGATTCCAAAATGGTCAATATGGATGAAATTTTAACATTTAATCTTTTGACTCTAAATGACTGTTGGCTGTGAATTATGACTTTTTCAACTAAAATAAGTGTGTTTAAAGTCATTTATGTGCCTGAAATTGGTCAAAATTGAAGCTTTTGAGTAAGCAAAACTCTGTAAAAATGGCCATTTTGGTCACTCTGAGGGGTTAAAAGGTGGTTATTCAACATGAGGCACGATCCAATTGACATTTTGAATCATTTTTGGTACAGTCCCAAAAATCCATTTTCTGATGAAAAACGATGACTCCGGACCTGTCGAACGATTCCAAAATGGTCAATATGGATGAAATTTTAACATGTAATCTTTTGACTCTAAATGACTGTTGGATGTGAATTATGACTTTTTCAACTAAAATAAGTGTGTTTAAAATCATTTATGCGCCTGAAATTGGTCAAAATTAAAGCTTTTGAGTAAGCAAAAACTCTGTAAAAATGGCCATTTTGGTCACTCTGAGGGGTTAAAAAGTGGTTATTCAACATGAGGCACGATCCAATTGACATTTTGAATCATTTTTGGTACAGTCCCAAAAATCAATTTTCTGATGAAAAACGATGACTCCGGACCTGTCGAACGATTCCAAAATGGTCAATATGGATGAAATTTTAACATTTAATCTTTTGACTCTAAATGACTGTTGGCTGTGAATTATGACTTTTTCAACTAAAATAAGTGTGTTTAAAGTCATTTATGTGCCTGAAATTGGTCAAAATTGAAGCTTTTGAATAAGCAAAAACTCTGTAAAAATGGCAATTTTGGTCACTCTGAGGGGTTAAAAAGTGGTTATTCAACATGAGGCACGATCCATTTGACATTTTGAATCATTTTTGTACAGTCCCAAAAATCCATTTTCTGATGAAAAACGATGACTCCGGACCTGTCGAACGTTCCCAAAATGGTCAATATGGATGAAATTTTAACATTTAATCTTTTGACTCCAAATGACTTTTGGATGGGAATTATGACTTTTTCAACTAAAATAAGTGTGTTTAAAGTCATTTATGTGCCTGAAATTGGTCAAAATTGAAGCTCTTGAGTAAGCAAAACTCTGTAAATATGGCAATGTTGGTCACTCTGAGGGGTTAAAAAGTGGTTATTCAACATGAGGCACGATCCATTTGACATTTTGAATCATTTTTGGTACAGTCCCAAAAATCCATTTTCTGATGAAAAACGATGACTCCGGACCTGTCGAACGTTCCCAAAATGGTCAATATGGATGAAATTTTAACATTTAATCTTTTGACTCCAAATGACTGTTGGATGGGAATTATGACTTTTTCAGCTAAAATAAGTGTGTTTAAAGTCATTTATGTGCCTGAAATTGGTCAAAATTGAAGCTTTTGAGTAAGCAAAACTCTGTAAAAATGGCCATTTTGGTCACTCTGAGGGGTTAAAAAGTGGTTATTCAACATGAGGCACGATCCATTTGACATTTTGAATAATTTTTGGTACAGTCCCAAAAATCCATTTTCTGATGAAAAACGATGACTCCGGACCTGTCGAACAATCCCAAAATGGTCAATATGGATGAAATTTTAACATTTAATCTTTTGACTCTAAATGACTGTTGGATGTGAATTATGACTTTTTCAACTAAAATAAGTGTGTTTAAAGTCATTTATGTGCCTGAAATTGGTCAAAATTAAAGCTTTTGAATAAGCAAAAACTCTGTAAAAATGCCAATTTTGGTCACTCTGAGGGGTTAAAAAGTGGTTATTCAACATGAGGCACGATCCATTTGACATTTTGAATCATTTTTGGTACAGTCCCAAAAATCCATTTTCTGATGAAAAACGATGACTCCGGACCTGTTGAACGTTCCCAAAATGGTCAATATGGATGAAATTTTAACATTTAATCTTTTGACTCTAAATGACTGTTGGATGTGAATTATGACTTTTTCAACTAAAATAAGTGTGTTTAAAGTCATTTATGTGCCTGAAATTGGTCAAAATTGAAGCTTTTGAGTAAGCAAAACTCTGTAAAAATGGCCATTTTGGTCACTCTGAGGGGTTAAAAAGTGGTTATTCAACATGAGGCACGATCCAATTGACATTTTGAATCATTTTTGGTACAGTCCCAAAAATCAATTTTCTGATGAAAAACGATGACTCCGGACCTGTCGAACGTTCCCAAAATGGTCAATATGGATGAAATTTTAACATTTAATCTTTTGACTCCAAATGACTGTTGGATGTGAATTATGACCTTTTCGACTAAAATAAGTGTGTTTAAAGTCATTTCTGTGCCTGAAATTGGTCAAAATTGAAGCTTTTGAGTAAGCGAAACTCTGTAAAAATGGCCATTTTGGTCACTCTGAGGGGTTAAAAAGTGGTTATTCAACATGAGGCACGATCCAATTGACATTTTGAATCATTTTTGGTACAGTCCCAAAAATCCATTTTCTGATGAAAAACGATGACTCCGGACCTGTCGAATGTTCAAAAAATGGTCAATATGGATGAAATTTTTACATTTAATCTTTTGACTCCAAATGACTGTTGGATGTGAATTATGACTTTTTCAACTAAAATAAGTGTGTTTAAAGTCCTTTATGTGCCTGAAATTGGTCAAAATTGAAGCTTTTGAGTAAGCAAAACTCTGTAAAAATGGCCATTTTGGTCACTCTGAGGGGTTAAAAAGTGGTTATTCAACAAGAGGCACGATCCAATTGACATTTTGAATCATTTTTGGTACAGTCCCAAAAATCCATTTTCTGATGAAAAACGATGACTCCGGACCTGTCGAACGTTCCCAAAATGGTCAATATGGATGAAATTTTAACATTTAATCTTTTGACTCCAAATGACTGTTGGATGTGAATTATGACCTTTTCGACTAAAATAAGTGTGTTTAAAGTCATTTCTGTGCCTGAAATTGGTCAAAATTGAAGCTTTTGAGTAAGCGAAACTCTGTAAAAATGGCAATGTTGGTCACTCTGAGGGGTTAAAAAGTGGTTATTCAACATGAGGCACGATCCATTTGACATTTTGAATCGTTTTTGGTACAGTCCCAAAAATCAATTTTCTGATAAAAAACGATGACTCTTGACCTGTCGAACGTTCCCAAAATGGTCAATATGGATGAAATTTTAACATTTAATCTTTTGACTCTAAATGACTGTTGGATGTGAATTATGACTTTTTCAACTAAAATAAGTGTGTTTAAAGTCCTTTATGTGCCTGAAATTGGTCAAAATTGAAGCTTTTGAGTAAGCAAAACTCTGTAAAAATGGCCATTTTGGTCACTCTGAGGGGTTAAAAAGTGGTTATTCAACATGAGGCACGATCCAATTGACATTTTGAATCATTTTTGGTACAGTCCCAAGCATCCATTTTCTGATGAAAAACAAAGACTCCGGACCTGTCGAACGATTCCAAAATGGTCAATATGGATGAAATTTTAACATTTAATCTTTTGACTCTAAATGACTGTTGGATGTGAATTATGACCTTTTCGACTAAAATAAGTGTGTTTAAAGTCATTTCTGTGCCTGAAATTGGTCAAAATTGAAGCTTTTGAGTAAGCGAAACTCTGTAAAAATGGCAATGTTGGTCACTCTGAGGGGTTAAAAAGTGGTTATTCAACATGAGGCACGATCCATTTGACATTTTGAATCATTTTTGGTACAGTCCCAAAAATCCATTTTCTGATGAAAAACGATGACTCCGGACCTGTCGAACGTTCCCAAAATTGTCAATATGGATGAAATTTTAACATTTAATCTTTTGACTCTAAATGACTGTTGGATGTGAATTATGACTTTTTCAACTAAAATAAGTGTGTTTAAAGTCATTTATGTGCCTGAAATTGGTCAAAATTCAAGCTTTTGAATAAGCAAAAACTCTGTAAAAATGGCAATTTTGGTCACTCTGAGGGGTTAAAAAGTGGTTATTCAACATGAGGCACGATCCATTTGACATTTTGAATCATTTTTGGTACAGTCCCAAAAATCCATTTTCTGATGAAAAACGATGACTCCGGACCTGTCGAACGTTCCCAAAATGGTCAATATGGATGAAATTTTAACATTTAATCTTTTGACTCTAAATGACTGTTGGATGTGAATTATGACTTTTTCAACTAAAATAAGTGTGTTTAAAGTCATTTATGTGCCTGAAATTGGTCAAAATTAAAGCTTTTGAATAAGCAACAACTCTGTAAAAATGGCAATTTTGGTCACTCTGAGGGGTTAAAAAGTGGTTATTCAACATGAGGCACGATCCATTTGACATTTTGAATCATTTTTGTACAGTCCCAAACATCCATTTTCTGATGAAAAACGATGACTCCGGACCTGTCGAACGTTCCCAAAATGGTCAATATGGATGAAATTTTAACATTTAATCTTTTGACTCCAAATGACTTTTGGATGGGAATTATGACTTTTTCAACTAAAATAAGTGTGTTTAAAGTCATTTATGTGCCTGAAATTGGTCAAAATTGAAGCTCTTGAGTAAGCAAAACTCTGTAAATATGGCAATGTTGGTCACTCTGAGGGGTTAAAAAGTGGTTATTCAACATGAGGCACGATCCATTTGACATTTTGAATCATTTTTGGTACAGTCCCAAAAATCCATTTTCTGATGAAAAACGATGACTCCGGACCTGTCGAACGTTCCCAAAATGGTCAATATGGATGAAATTTTAACATGTAATCTTTTGACTCCAAATGACTGTTGGATGGGAATTATGACTTTTTCAACTAAAATAAGTGTGTTTAAAGTCATTTATGTGCCTGAAATTGGTCAAAATTGAAGCTTTTGAGTAAGCAAAACTCTGTAAAAATGGCAATGTTGGTCACTCTGAGGGGTTAAAAAGTGGTTATTCAACATGAGTCACGATCCATTTGACATTTTGAATCATTTTTGGTACAGTCCCAAAAATCCATTTTCTGATGAAAAACGATGACTCCGGACCTGTCGAACGTTTCCAAAATGGTCAATATGGATGAAATTTTAACATTTAATCTTTTGACTCTAAATGACTGTTGGATGTGAATTATGACTTTTTCAACTAAAATAAGTGTGTTTAAAGTCATTTATGTGCCTGAAATTGGTCAAAATTGAAGCTTTTGAGTAAGCAAAACTCTGTAGAAATGGCCATTTTGGTCACTCTGAGGGGTTAAAAAGTGGTTATTCAACATGAGGCACGATCCATTTGACATTTTGAATCATTTTTGGTACAGTCCCAAAAATCCATTTTCTGATGAAAAACGATGACTCCGGACCTGTCGAACGTTCCCAAAATGGTCAATATGGATGAAATTTTAACATTTAATCTTTTGACTCTAAATGACTGTTGGATGTGAATTGTGACTTTTTCAACTAAAATAAGTGTGTTTAAAGTCATTTATGTGCCTGAAATTGGTCAAAATTGAAGCTTTTGAGTAAGCAAAACTCTGTAAAAATGGCCATTTTGGTCACTCTGAGGGGTTAAAAAGTGGTTATTCAACATGAGGCACGATCCAATTAACATTTTGAATCATTTTTGGTACAGTCCCAAAAATTTATTTTTCTGATGAAAAACGATGACTCCGGACCTGTCAAACGTTCCCAAAATGGTCAATATGGATGAAATTTTAACATTTAATCTTTTGACTCTAAATGACTGTTGCATGTGAATTATGACTTTTTCAACTAAAATAAGTGTGTTTAAAGTCATTTATGTGCCTGAAATTGGTCAAAATTAAAGCTTTTGAATAAGCAAAAACTCTGTAAAAATGGCAATTTTGGTCACTCTGAGGGGTTAAAAAGTGGTTATTCAACATGAGGCACGATCCATTTGACATTTTGAATCATTTTTGGTACAGTCCGAAAAATCCATTTTCTGATGAAAAACGATGACTCCGGACCTGTCGAACGTTCCCAAAATGGTCAATATGGATGAAATTTTAACATTTAATCTTTTGACTCTAAATGACTGTTGGATGGGAATTATGACTTTTTCAACTAAAATAGGTGTGTTTAAAGTCATTTATGTGCCTGAAATTGGTCAAAATTGAAGCTTTTGAGTAAGCAAAACTCTGTAAAAATGGCCATTTTGGTCACTCTGAGGGGTTAAAGAGTGGTTATTCAACATGAGGCACGATCCATTTGACATTTTGAATCATTTTTGGTACAGTCCCAAAAATCCATTTTCTGATGAAAAATGATGACTCCGGACCTGTCAAACGTTCCCAAAATGGTCAATATGGATGAAATTTTAACATTTAATCTTTAGACTCTAAATGACTGTTGGATGTGAATTATGACTTTTCCAACTAAAATAAGTGTGTTTAAAGTCATTTATGTGCCTGAAATTGGTCAAAATTAAAGCTTTTGAATAAGCAAAAACTCTGTAAAAATGGCAATTTTGGTCACTCTGAGGGGTTAAAAAGTGGTTATTCAACATGAGGCACGATCCATTTGACATTTTGAATCATTTTTGGTACAGTCCCAAAAATCCATTTTCTGATGAAAAACGATGACTCCGGACCTGTCGAACGTTTCCAAAATGGTCAATATGGATGAAATTTTAACATTTAATCTTTTGACTCTAAATGACTGTCGGATGTGAATTATGACTTTTTCAACTAAATCAAGTGTGTTTAAAGTCATTTATGTGCCTGAAATTGGTCAAAATTGAAGCTTTTGAGTAAGCAAAACTCTGTAAAAATGGCCATTTTGGTCACTCTGAGGGGTTAAAAAGTGGTTATTCAACATGAGGCACGATCCAATTGACATTTTGAATCATTTTTGGTACAGTCCCAAAAATCAATTTTCTGATGAAAAATGATGACTCCGGACATGTCGAACGATTCCAAAATGGTCAATATGGATGAAATTTTAACATTTAATCTTTTGACTCTAAATGACTGTTGGATGTGAATTATGACTTTTTCAACTAAAATAAGTGTGTTTAAAGTCATTTATGTGCCTGAAATTGGTCAAAATTGAAGCTTTTGAGTAAGCAAACTCTGTAAAAATGGCAATGTTGGTCACTCTGAGGGGTTAAAAAGTGGTTATTCAACATGAGGCACGATCCATTTGACATTTTGAATCATTTTTGGTACAGTCCCAAAAATCAATTTTCTGATGAAAAACGATGACTCCGGACCTGTCGAACGTTCCCAAAATGGTCAATATGGATGAAATTTTAACATTTAATCTTTTGACTCCAAATGACTGTTGGATGTGAATTATGACCTTTTCGACTAAAATAAGTGTGTTTAAAGTCATTTCTGTGCCTGAAATTGGTCAAAATTGAAGCTTTTGAGTAAGCAAAACTCTGTAAAAATGGCCATTTTGGTCACTCTGAGGGGTTAAAAAGTGGTTATTCAACATGAGGCACGATCCAATTGACATTTTGAATCATTTTTGGTACAGTCCCAAAAATCAATTTTCTGATGAAAAACGATGACTCCGGACCTGTCGAACGATTCCAAAATGGTCAATATGGATGAAATTTTAACATGTAATCTTTTGACTCTAAATGACTGTTGGATGTGAATTATGACTTTTTCAACTAAAATAAGTGTGTTTAAAATCATTTATGCGCCTGAAATTGGTCCAAATTAAAGCTTTTGAATAAGCAAAAACTCTGTAAAAATGGCAATTTTGGTCACTCTGAGGGGTTAAAAAGTGGTTATTCAACATGAGGCACGATCCATTTGACATTTTGAATCATTTTTGGTACAGTCCCAAAAATCCATTTTCTGATGAAAAACGATGACTCCGGACCTGTCGAACGTTCCCAAAATGGTCAATATGGATGAAATTTTAACATTTAATCTTTTGACTCCAAATGACTGTTGGATGGGAATTATGACTTTTTCAACTAAAATAAGTGTGTTTAAAGTCATTTATGTGCCTGAAATTGGTCAAAATTGAAGCTTTTGAGTAAGCAAAACTCTGTAAAAATGGCAATGTTGGTCACTCTGAGGGGTTAAAAAGTGGTTATTCAACATGAGGCACGATCCATTTGACATTTTGAATCATTTTTGGTACAGTCCCAAAAATCCATTTTCTGATGAAAAACGATGACTCCGGACCTGTCGAACGTTCCCAAAATGGTCAATATGGATGAAATTTTAACATTTAATCTTTTGACTCTAAATGACTGTTGGATGTGAATTATGACTTTTTCAACTAAATCAAGTTTGTTTAAAGTCATTTATGTGCCTGAAATTGGTCAAAATTGAAGCTTTTGAGTGAGCAAAACTCTGTAAAAATGGCCATTTTGGTCACTCTGAGGGGTTAAAAAGTGGTTATTCAACATGAGGCACGATCCAATTGACATTTTGAATCATTTTTGGTACAGTCCCAAAAATCCATTTTCTGATGAAAAACGATGACTCCGGACCTGTCGAACGATTCCAAAATGGTCAATATGGATGAAATTTTAACATGTAATCTTTTGACTCTAAATGACTGTTGGATGTGAATTATGACTTTTTCAACTAAAATGAGTGTGTTTAAAATCATTTATGCGCCTGAAATTGGTCAAAATTAAAGCTTTTGAGTAAGCAAAACTCTGTAAAAATGGCCATTTTGGTCACTCTGAGGGGTTAAAAAGTGGTTATTCAACATGAGGCACGATCCAATTGACATTTTGAATCATTTTTGGTACAGTCCCAAAAATCCATTTTCTGATGAAAAACGATGACTCCGGACCTGTCGAACGTTCCCAAAATGGTCAATATGGATGAAATTTTAACATTTAATCTTTTGACTCTAAATGACTGTTGGATGTGAATTATGACTTTTTCAACTAAAATAAGTGTGTTTAAAGTCATTTATGTGCCTGAAATTGGTCAAAATTAAAGCTTTTGAATAAGCAAAAACTCTGTAAAAATGGCAATTTTGGTCACTCTGAGGGGTTAAAAAGTGGTTATTCAACATGAGGCACGATCCATTTGACATTTTGAATCATTTTTGGTACAGTCCCAAAAATCCATTTTCTGATGAAAAACGATGACTCCGGACCTGTCGAACGTTCCCAAAATGGTCAATATGGATGAAATTTTAACATTTAATCTTTTGACTTCAAATGACTGTTGGATATGAATTATGACCTTTTCAACAAAAATAAGTGTGTTTAAAGTCATTTATGTGCCTGAAATTGGTCAAAATTAAAGCTTTTGAATAAGCAAAAACTCTGTAAAAATGGCAATGTTGGTCACTCTGAGGGGTTAAAAAGTGGTTATTCAACATGAGGCACGATCCATTTGACATTTTGAATCATTTTTGGTACAGTCCCAAAAATCAATTTTCTGATGAAAAACGATGACTCCGGACCTGTCGAACGTTTCCAAAATGGTCAATATGGATGACATTTTAACATTTAATCTTTTGACTCTAAATGACTGTTGGATGTGAATTGTGACTTTTTCAACTAAAATAAGTGTGTTTAAAGTCATTTATGTGCCTGAAATTGGTCAAAATTGAAGCTTTTGAGTAAGCAAAACTCTGTAAAAATGGCAATGTTGGTCACTCTGAGGGGTTAAAAAGTGGTTATTCAACATGAGGCACGATCCATTTGACATTTTGAATCATTTTTGGTACAGTCCCAAAAATCCATTTTCTGATGAAAAACGATGACTCCGGACCTGTCGAACGTTCCCAAAAAGGTCCATATGGATGAAATTTTAACATTTAATCTTTTGACTCCAAATGACTGTTGGATGTGAATTATGACCTTTTTGACTAAAATAAGTGTGTTTAAAGTCATTTCTGTGCCTGAAATTTGTCAAAATTGAAGCTTTTGAGTAAGCGAAACTCTGTAAAAATGGCAATGTTGGTCACTCTGAGGGGTTAAAAAGTGGTTATTCAACATGAGGCACGATCCATTTGACATTTTGAATCATTTTTGGTACAGTCCCAAAAATCCATTTTCTGATGAAAAACGATGACTCCGGACCTGTCGAACGTTCCCAAAATGGTCAATATGGATGAAATTTTAACATTTAATCTTTTGACTCCAAATGACTGTTGGATGGGAATTATGACTTTTTCAACTAAAATAAGTGTGTTTAAAGTCATTTATGTGCCTGAAATTGGTCAAAATTGAAGCTTTTGAGTAAGCAAAACTCTGTAAAAATGGCAATGTTGGTCACTCTGAGGGGTTAAAAAGTGGTTATTCAACATGAGGCACGATCCATTTGACATTTTGAATCATTTTTGGTACAGTCCCAAAAATCCATTTTCTGATGAAAAACGATGACTCCGGACCTGTCGAACGTTCCCAAAATGGTCAATATGGATGAAATTTTAACATTTAATCTTTTGACTCTAAATGACTGTTGGATGTGAATTATG
The DNA here is from genome assembly GCF_964263255.1 of Lissotriton vulgaris. Taxonomy (NCBI): domain Eukaryota; kingdom Metazoa; phylum Chordata; class Amphibia; order Caudata; family Salamandridae; genus Lissotriton; species Lissotriton vulgaris. Next base: position 123,332 of record NW_028244534.1, read on the forward strand.
ACTTTTTCAACTAAATCAAGTTTGTTTAAAGTCATTTATGTGCCTGAAATTGGTCAAAATTGAAGCTTTTGAGTGAGCAAAACTCTGTAAAAATGGCCATTTTGGTCACTCTGAGGGGTTAAAAAGTGGTTATTCAACATGAGGCACGATCCAATTGACATTTTGAATCATTTTTGGTACAGTCCCAAAAATCCATTTTCTGATGAAAAACGATGACTCCGGACCTGTCGAACGATTCCAAAATGGTCAATATGGATGAAATTTTAACATGTAATCTTTTGACTCTAAATGACTGTTGGATGTGAATTATGACTTTTTCAACTAAAATGAGTGTGTTTAAAATCATTTATGCGCCTGAAATTGGTCAAAATTAAAGCTTTTGAGTAAGCAAAACTCTGTAAAAATGGCCATTTTGGTCACTCTGAGGGGTTAAAAAGTGGTTATTCAACATGAGGCACGATCCAATTGACATTTTGAATCATTTTTGGTACAGTCCCAAAAATCCATTTTCTGATGAAAAACGATGACTCCGGACCTGTCGAACGTTCCCAAAATGGTCAATATGGATGAAATTTTAACATTTAATCTTTTGACTCTAAATGACTGTTGGATGTGAATTATGACTTTTTCAACTAAAATAAGGGTGTTTAAAGTCATTTATGTGCCTGAAATTGGTCAAAATTAAAGCTTTTGAATAAGCAAAAACTCTGTAAAAATGGCAATTTTGGTCACTCTGAGGGGTTAAAAAGTGGTTATTCAACATGAGGCACGATCCATTTGACATTTTGAATCATTTTTGGTACAGTCCCAAAAATCAATTTTCTGATGAAAAACGATGACTCCGGACCTGTCGAACGTTCCCAAAATGGTCAATATGGATGAAATTTTAACATTTAATCTTTTGACTTCAAATGACTGTTGGATGTGAATTATGACCTTTTCAACAAAAATAAGTGTGTTTAAAGTCATTTATGTGCCTGAAATTGGTCAAAATTAAAGCTTTTGAATAAGCAAAAACTCTGTAAAAATGGCAATGTTGGTCACTCTGAGGGGTTAAAAAGTGGTTATTCAACATGAGGCACGATCCATTTGACATTTTGAATCATTTTTGGTACAGTCCCAAAAATCCATTTTCTGATGAAAAACGATGACTCCGGACCTGTCGAACGATTCCAAAATGGTCAATATGGATGAAATTTTAACATTTAATCTTTTGACTCCAAATGAATGTTGTATGGGAATTATGACTTTTTCAACTAAAATAAGTGTGTTTAAAGTCATTTATGTGCCTGAAATTGGTCAAAATTGAAGCTCTTGAGTAAGCAAAACTCTGTAAAAATGGCAATGTTGGTCACTCTGAGGGGTTAAAAAGTGGTTATTCAACATGAGGCACGATCCATTTGACATTTTGAATCATTTTTGGTACAGTCCCAAAAATCAATTTTCTGATGAAAAACGATGACTCCGGACCTGTCGAACGTTTCCAAAATGGTCAATATGGATGAAATTTTAACATTTAATCTTTTGACTCTAAATGACTGTTGGATGTGAATTGTGACTTTTTCAACTAAAATAAGTGTGTTTAAAGTCATTTATGTGCCTGAAATTGGTCAAAATTGAAGCTTTTGAGTAAGCAAAACTCTGTAAAAATGGCCATTTTGGTCACTCTGAGGGGTTAAAAAGTGGTTATTCAACATGAGGCACGATCCAATTAACATTTTGAATCATTTTTGGTACAGTCCCAAAAATCCATTTTCTGATGAAAAACGATGACTCCGGACCTGTCGAACGTTCCCAAAAAGGTCCATATGGATGAAATTTTAACATTTAATCTTTTGACTCCAAATGACTGTTGGATGTGAATTATGACCTTTTCGACTAAAATAAGTGTGTTTAAGGTCATTTCTGTGCCTGAAATTGGTCAAAATTGAAGCTTTTGAGTAAGCGAAACTCTGTAAAAATGGCAATGTTGGTCACTCTGAGGGGTTAAAAAGTGGTTATTCAACATGAGGCACGATCCATTTGACATTTTGAATCATTTTTGGTACAGTCCCAAAAATTTATTTTTCTGATGAAAAACGATGACTCCGGACCTGTCAAACGTTCCCAAAATGGTCAATATGGATGAAATTTTTACATTTAATCTTTTGACTCTAAATGACTGTTGCATGTGAATTATGACTTTTTCAACTAAAATAAGTGTGTTTAAAGTCATTTATGTGCCTGAAATTGGTCAAAATTAAAGCTTTTGAATAAGCAAAAACTCTGTAAAAATGGCAATTTTGGTCACTCTGAGGGGTTAAAAAGTGGTTATTCAACATGAGGCACGATCCATTTGACATTTTGAATCATTTTTGGTACAGTCCGAAAAATCCATTTTCTGATGAAAAACGATGACTCCGGACCTGTCGAACGTTCCCAAAATGGTCAATATGGATGAAATTTTAACATTTAATCTTTTGACTCTAAATGACTGTTGGATGGGAATTATGACTTTTTTAACTAAAATAGGTGTGTTTAAAGTCATTTATGTGCCTGAAATTGGTCAAAATTGAAGCTTTTGAGTAAGCAAAACTCTGTAAAAATGGCCATTTTGGTCACTCTGAGGGGTTAAAGAGTGGTTATTCAACATGAGGCACGATCCATTTGACATTTTGAATCATTTTTGGTACAGTCCCAAAAATCCATTTTCTGATGAAAAACGATGACTCCGGACCTGTCGAACGTTCCCAAAATGGTCAATATGGATGAAATTTTAACATTTAATCTTTAGACTCTAAATGACTGTTGGATGTGAATTATGACTTTTCCAACTAAAATAAGTGTGTTTAAAGTCATTTATGTGCCTGAAATTGGTCAAAATTAAAGCTTTTGAATAAGCAAAATCTCTGTAAAAATGGCAATTTTGGTCACTCTGAGGGGTTAAAAAGTGGTTATTCAACATGAGGCACGATCCATTTGACATTTTGAATCATTTTTGGTACAGTCCCAAAAATCCATTTTCTGATGAAAAATGATGACTCCGGACATGTCGAACGATTCCAAAATGGTCAATATGGATGAAATTTTAACATTTAATCTTTTGACTCTAAATGACTGTTGGATGTGAATTATGACTTTTTCAACTAAAATAAGTGTGTTTAAAGTCATTTATGTGCCTGAAATTGGTCAAAATTGAAGCTTTTGAGTAAGCAAAACTCTGTAAAAATGGCAATGTTGGTCACTCTGAGGGGTTAAAAAGTGGTTGTTCAACATGAGGCACGATCCATTTGACATTTTGAATCATTTTTGGTACAGTCCCAAAAATCCATTTTCTGATGAAAAACGATGACTCCGGACCTGTCGAACGTTCCCAAAATGGTCAATATGGATGAAATTTTAACATTTAATCTTTTGACTCTAAATGACTGTCGGATGTGAATTATGACTTTTTCAACTAAATCAAGTGTGTTTAAAGTCATTTATGTGCCTGAAATTGGTCAAAATTGAAGCTTTTGAGTAAGCAAAACTCTGTAAAAATGGCCATTTTGGTCACTCTGAGGGGTTAAAAAGTGGTTATTCAACATGAGGCACGATCCAATTGACATTTTGAATCATTTTTGGTACAGTCCCAAAAATCCATTTTCTGATGAAAAATGATGACTCCGGACATGTCGAACGATTCCAAAATGGTCAATATGGATGAAATTTTAACATTTAATCTTTTGACTCTAAATGACTGTTGGATGTGAATTATGACTTTTTCAACTAAAATAAGTGTGTTTAAAGTCATTTATGTGCCTGAAATTGGTCAAAATTGAAGCTTTTGAGTAAGCAAAACTCTGTAAAAATGGCAATGTTGGTCACTCTGAGGGGTTAAAAAGTGGTTGTTCAACATGAGGCACGATCCATTTGACATTTTGAATCATTTTTGGTACAGTCCCAAAAATCCATTTTCTGATGAAAAACGATGACTCCGGACCTGTCGAACGTTCCCAAAATGGTCAATATGGATGAAATTTTAACATTTAATCTTTTGATTTCAAATGACTGTTGGATGTGAATTATGACCTTTTCGACTAAAATAAGTGTGTTTAAAGTCATTTCTGTGCCTGAAATTGGTCAAAATTGAAGCTTTTGAGTAAGCGAAACTCTGTAAAAATGGCAATGTTGGTCACTCTGAGGGGTTAAAAAGTGGTTATTCAACATGAGGCACGATCCATTTGACATTTTGAATCATTTTTGGTACAGTCCCAAAAATCCATTTTCTGATGAAAAACGATGACTCCGGACCTGTCGAACGTTCCCAAAATGGTCAATATGGATGAAATTTTAACAGTTAATCTTTTGACTCTAAATGACTGTTGGATGTGAATTATGACTTTTTCAACTAAAATAAGTGTGTTTAAAGTCATTTATGTGCCTGAAATTGGTCAAAATTAAAGCTTTTGAATAAGCAAAAACTCTGTAAAAATGGCAATTTTGGTCACTCTGAGAGGTTAAAAAGTGGTTATTCAACATGAGGCACGATCCATTTGACATTTTGAATCATTTTTGGTACAGTCCCAAAAATCCATTTTCTGATGAAAAACGATGACTCCGGACCTGTCGAACGTTTCCAAAATGGTCAATATGGATGAAATTTTAACATTTAATCTTTTGACTCTAAATGACTGTCGGATGTGAATTATGACTTTTTCAACTAAATCAAGTGTGTTTAAAGTCATTTATGTGCCTGAAATTGGTCAAAATTGAAGCTTTTGAGTAAGCAAAACTCTGTAAAAATGGCCATTTTGGTCACTCTGAGGGGTTAAAAAGTGGTTATTCAACATGAGGCACGATCCAATTGACATTTTGAATCATTTTTGGTACAGTCCCAAAAATCAATTTTCTGATGAAAAACGATGACTCCGGACCTGTCGAACGATTCCAAAATGGTCAATATGGATGAAATTTTAACATGTAATCTTTTGACTCTAAATGACTGTTGGATGTGAATTATGACTTTTTCAACTAAAATAAGTGTGTTTAAAATCATTTATGCGCCTGAAATTGGTCCAAATTAAAGCTTTTGAATAAGCAAAAACTCTGTAAAAATGGCAATTTTGGTCACTCTGAGGGGTTAAAAAGTGGTTATTCAACATGAGGCACGATCCATTTGACATTTTGAATCATTTTTGGTACAGTCCCAAAAATCCATTTTCTGATGAAAAACGATGACTCCGGACCTGTCGAACGTTCCCAAAATGGTCAATATGGATGAAATTTTAACATTTAATCTTTTGACTCCAAATGACTGTTGGATGGGAATTATGACTTTTTCAACTAAAATAAGTGTGTTTAAAGTCATTTATGTGCCTGAAATTGGTCAAAATTGAAGCTTTTGAGTAAGCAAAACTCTGTAAAAATGGCAATTTTGGTCACTCTGAGAGGTTAAAAAGTGGTTATTCAACATGAGGCACGATCCATTTGACATTTTGAATCATTTTTGGTACAGTCCCAAAAATCCATTTTCTGATGAAAAACGATGACTCCGGACCTGTCGAACGTTTCCAAAATGGTCAATATGGATGAAATTTTAACATTTAATCTTTTGACTCTAAATGACTGTCGGATGTGAATTATGACTTTTTCAACTAAATCAAGTGTGTTTAAAGTCATTTATGTGCCTGAAATTGGTCAAAATTGAAGCTTTTGAGTAAGCAAAACTCTGTAAAAATGGCCATTTTGGTCACTCTGAGGGGTTAAAAAGTGGTTATTCAACATGAGGCACGATCCAATTGACATTTTGAATCATTTTTGGTACAGTCCCAAAAATCAATTTTCTGATGAAAAACGATGACTCCGGACCTGTCGAACGATTCCAAAATGGTCAATATGGATGAAATTTTAACATGTAATCTTTTGACTCTAAATGACTGTTGGATGTGAATTATGACTTTTTCAACTAAAATAAGTGTGTTTAAAATCATTTATGCGCCTGAAATTGGTCCAAATTAAAGCTTTTGAATAAGCAAAAACTCTGTAAAAATGGCAATTTTGGTCACTCTGAGGGGTTAAAAAGTGGTTATTCAACATGAGGCACGATCCATTTGACATTTTGAATCATTTTTGGTACAGTCCCAAAAATCCATTTTCTGATGAAAAACGATGACTCCGGACCTGTCGAACGTTCCCAAAATGGTCAATATGGATGAAATTTTAACATTTAATCTTTTGACTCTAAATGACTGTTGGATGTGAATTATGACTTTTTCAACTAAATCAAGTTTGTTTAAAGTCATTTATGTGCCTGAAATTGGTCAAAATTGAAGCTTTTGAGTGAGCAAAACTCTGTAAAAATGGCCATTTTGGTCACTCTGAGGGGTTAAAAAGTGGTTATTCAACATGAGGCACGATCCAATTGACATTTTGAATCATTTTTGGTACAGTCCCAAAAATCCATTTTCTGATGAAAAACGATGACTCCGGACCTGTCGAACGATTCCAAAATGGTCAATATGGATGAAATTTTAACATGTAATCTTTTGACTCTAAATGACTGTTGGATGTGAATTATGACTTTTTCAACTAAAATGAGTGTGTTTAAAATCATGTATGCGCCTGAAATTGGTCAAAATTAAAGCTTTTGAGTTAGCAAAACTCTGTAAAAATGGCCATTTTGGTCACTCTGAGGGGTTAAAAAGTGGTTATTCAACATGAGGCACGATCCAATTGACATTTTGAATCATTTTTGGTACAGTCCCAAAAATCCATTTTCTGATGAAAAACGATGACTCCGGACCTGTCGAACGTTCCCAAAATGGTCAATATGGATGAAATTTTAACATTTAATCTTTTGACTTCAAATGACTGTTGGATGTGAATTATGACCTTTTCAACAAAAATAAGTGTGTTTAAAGTCATTTATGTGCCTGAAATTGGTCAAAATTAAAGCTTTTGAATAAGCAAAAACTCTGTAAAAATGGCAATGTTGGTCACTCTGAGGGGTTAAAAAGTGGTTATTCAACATGAGGCACGATCCATTTGACATTTTGAATCATTTTTGGTACAGTCCCAAAAATCCATTTTCTGATGAAAAACGATGACTCCGGACCTGTCGAACGATTCCAAAATGGTCAATATGGATGAAATTTTAACATTTAATCTTTTGACTCCAAATGAATGTTGTATGGGAATTATGACTTTTTCAACTAAAATAAGTGTGTTTAAAGTCATTTATGTGCCTGAAATTGGTCAAAATTGAAGCTCTTGAGTAAGCAAAACTCTGTAAAAATGGCAATGTTGGTCACTCTGAGGGGTTAAAAAGTGGTTATTCAACATGAGGCACGATCCATTTGACATTTGGAATCATTTTTGGTACAGTCCCAAAAATCAATTTTCTGATGAAAAACGATGACTCCGGACCTGTCGAACGTTTCCAAAATGGTCAATATGGATGAAATTTTAACATTTAATCTTTTGACTCTAAATGACTGTTGGATGTGAATTGTGACTTTTTCAACTAAAATAAGTGTGTTTAAAGTCATTTCTGTGCCTGAAATTTGTCAAAATTGAAGCTTTTGAGTAAGCGAAACTCTGTAAAAATGGCAATGTTGGTCACTCTGAGGGGTTAAAAAGTGGTTATTCAACATGAGGCACGATCCATTTGACATTTTGAATCATTTTTGGTACAGTCCCAAAAATTTATTTTTCTGATGAAAAACGATGACTCCGGACCTGTCAAACGTTCCCAAAATGGTCAATATGGATGAAATTTTAACATTTAATCTTTTGACTCTAAATGACTGTTGCATGTGAATTATGACTTTTTCAACTAAAATAAGTGTGTTTAAAGTCATTTATGTGCCTGAAATTGGTCAAAATTGAAGCTTTTGAGTAAGCAAAACTCTGTAAAAATGGCCATTTTGGTCACTCTGAGGGGTTAAAAAGTGGTTATTCAACATGAGGCACGATCCATTTGACATTTTGAATCATTTTTGGTACAGTCCCAAAAATCCATTTTCTGATGAAAAACGATGACTCCGGACCTGTCGAACGTTCCCAAAATGGTCAATATGGATGAAATTTTAACATTTAATCTTTAGACTCTAAATGACTGTTGGATGTGAATTATGACTTTTTCAACTAAAATAAGTGTGTTTAAAGTCATTTATGTGCCTGAAATTGGTCAAAATTAAAGCTTTTGAATAAGCAAAAACTCTGTAAAAATGGCAATTTTGGTCACTCTGAGGGGTTAAAAAGTGGTTATTCAACATGAGGCACGATCCATTTGACATTTTGAATCATTTTTGGTACAGTCCCAAAAATCCATTTTCTGATGAAAAACGATGACTCCGGACCTGTCGAACGTTTCCAAAATGGTCAATATGGATGAAATTTTAACATTTAATCTTTTGACTCTAAATGACTGTCGGATGTGAATTATGACTTTTTCAACTAAATCAAGTGTGTTTAAAGTCATTTATGTGCCTGAAATTGGTCAAAATTGAAGCTTTTGAGTAAGCAAAACTCTGTAAAAATGGCCATTTTGGTCACTCTGAGGGGTTAAAAAGTGGTTATTCAACATGAGGCACGATCCAATTGACATTTTGAATCATTTTTGGTACAGTCCCAAAAATCCATTTTCTGATGAAAAATGATGACCCCGGACCTGTCGAACGATTCCAAAATGGTCAATATGGATGAAATTTTAACATTTAATCTTTTGACTCTAAATGACTGTTGGATGTGAATTATGACTTTTTCAACTAAAATAAGTGTGTTTAAAGTCATTTATGTGCCTGAAATTGGTCAAAATTGAAGCTTTTGAGTAAGCAAAACTCTGTAAAAATGGCAATGTTGGTCACTCTGAGGGGTTAAAAAGTGGTTATTCAACATGAGGCACGATCCATTTGACATTTTGAATCATTTTTGGTACAGTCCCAAAAATCCATTTTCTGATGAAAAACGATGACTCCGGACCTGTCGAACGTTCCCAAAATGGTCAATATGGATGACATTTTAACATTTAATCTTTTGACTCCAAATGACTGTTGGATGTGAATTATGACCTTTTCGACTAAAATAAGTGTGTTTAAAGTCATTTCTGTGCCTGAAATTGGTCAAAATTGAAGCTTTTGAGTAAGCGAAACTCTGTAAAAATGGCAATGTTGGTCACTCTGAGGGGTTAAAAAGTGGTTATTCAACATGAGGCACGATCCATTTGACATTTTGAATCGTTTTTGGTACAGTCCCAAAAATCCATTTTCTGATAAAAAACGATGACTCTTGACCTGTCGAACGTTCCCAAAATGGTCAATATGGATGAAATTTTAACATTTAATCTTTTGACTCTAAATGACTGTTGGATGTGAATTATGACTTTTTCAACTAAAATAAGTGTGTTTAAAGTCCTTTATGTGCCTGAAATTGGTCAAAATTGAAGCTTTTGAGTAAGCAAAACTCTGTAAAAATGGCCATTTTGGTCACTCTGAGGGGTTAAAAAGTGGTTATTCAACATGAGGCACGATCCAATTGACATTTTGAATCATTTTTGGTACAGTCCCAAGCATCCATTTTCTGATGAAAAACAATGACTCCGGACCTGTCGAACGATTCCAAAATGGTCAATATGGATGAAATTTTAACATTTAATCTTTTGACTCTAAATGACTGTTGGATGTGAATTATGACTTTTTCAACTAAAATAAGTGTGTTTAAAATCATTTATGTGCCTGAAATTGGTCAAAATTAAATCTTTTGAATAAGCAAAAACTCTGTAAAAATGGCAATTTTGGTCACTCTGAGGGGTTAAAAAGTGGTTATTCAACATGAGGCACGATCCATTTGACATTTTGAATCATTTTTGGTACAGTCCCAAAAATCCATTTTCTGATGAAAAACGATGACTCCGGACCTGTCGAACGATTCCAAAATGGTCAATATGGAAGAAATTTTAACATTTAATCTTTTGACTCTAAATGACTGTTGGATGTGAATTATGACTTTTTCAACTAAAATGAGTGTGTTTAAAGTCATTTATGTGCCTGAAATTGGTCAAAATTAAAGCTTTTGAATAAGCAAAAACTCTGTAAAAATGGCAATTTTGGTCACTCTGAGGGGTTAAAAAGTGGTTATTCAACATGAGGCACGATCCAATTAACATTTTGAATCATTTTTGGTACAGTCCCAAAAATCCATTTTCTGATGAAAAACGATGACTCCGGACCTGTCGAACGTTCCCAAAAAGGTCCATATGGATGAAATTTTAACATTTAATCTTTTGACTCCAAATGACTGTTGGATGTGAATTATGACCTTTTTGACTAAAATAAGTGTGTTTAAAGTCATTTCTGTGCCTGAAATTTGTCAAAATTGAAGCTTTTGAGTAAGCGAAACTCTGTAAAAATGGCAATGTTGGTCACTCTGAGGGGTTAAAAAGTGGTTATTCAACATGAGGCACGATCCATTTGACATTTTGAATCATTTTTGGTACAGTCCCAAAAATGTATTTTTCTGATGAAAAACGATGACTCCGGACCTGTCAAACGTTCCCAAAATGGTCAATATGGATGAAATTTTAACATTTAATCTTTTGACTCTAAATGACTGTTGCATGTGAATTATGACTTTTTCAACTAAAATAAGTGTGTTTAAAGTCATTTATGTGCCTGAAATTGGTCAAAATTAAAGCTTTTGAATAAGCAAAAACTCTGTAAAAATGGCAATTTTGGTCACTCTGAGGGGTTAAAAAGTGGTTATACAACATGAGGCACGATCCATTTGACATTTTGAATCATTTTTGGTACAGTCCCAAAAATCCATTTTCTGATGAAAAACGATGACTCCGGACCTGTCGAACGTTCCCAAAATGGTCAATATTAATGAAATTTTAACATTTAATCTTTTGACTCTAAATGACTGTTGGATGGGAATTATGACTTTTTCAACTAAAATAAGTGTGTTTAAAGTCATTTATGTGCCTGAAATTGGTCAAAATTGAAGCTTTTGAGTAAGCAAAACTCTGTAAAAATGGCCATTTTGGTCACTCTGAGGGGTTAAAAAGTGGTTATTCAACATGAGGCACGATCCATTTGACATTTTGAATCATTTTTGGTACAGTCCCAAAAATCCATTTTCTGATGAAAAACGATGACTCCGGACCTGTCGAACGTTTCCAAAATGGTCAATATGGATGAAATTTTAACATTTAATCTTTTGACTCTAAATGACTGTCGGATGTGAATTATGACTTTTTCAACTAAATCAAGTGTGTTTAAAGTCATTTATGTGCCTGAAATTGGTCAAAATTGAAGCTTTTGAGTAAGCAAAACTCTGTAAAAATGGCCATTTTGGTCACTCTGAGGGGTTAAAAAGTGGTTATTCAACATGAGGCACGATCCAATTGACATTTTGAATCATTTTTGGTACAGTCCCAAAAATCCATTTTCTGATGAAAAATGATGACTCCGGACCTGTCGAACGATTCCAAAATGGTGAATATATGGATGAAATTTTAACATTTAATCTTTTGACTCTAAATGACTGTTGGATGTGAATTATGACTTTTTCAACTAAAATAAGTGTGTTTAAAGTCATTTATGTGCCTGAAATTGGTCAAAATTGAAGCTTTTGAGTAAGCAAAACTCTGTAAAAATGGCAATGTTGGTCACTCTGAGGGGTTAAAAAGTGGTTATTCAACATGAGGCACGATCCATTTGACATTTTGAATCATTTTTGGTACAGTCCCAAAAATCCATTTTCTGATGAAAAACGATGACTCCGGACCTGTCGAACGTTCCCAAAATGGTCAATATGGATGAAATTTTAACATTTAATCTTTTGACTCCAAATGACTGTTGGATGTGAATTATGACTTTTTCAACTAAAATAAGTGTGTTTAAAGTCATTTATGTGCCTGAAATTGGTCAAAATTAAAGCTTTTGAATAAGCAAAAACTCTGTAAAAATGGCAATTTTGGTCACTCTGAGGGGTTAAAAAGTGGTTATTCAACATGAGGCACGATCCATTTGACATTTTGAATCATTTTTGGTACAGTCCCAAAAATCCATTTTCTGATGAAAAACGATGACTCCGGACCTGTCGAACGTTCCCAAAATGGTCAATATGGATGAAATTTTAACATTTATTCTTTTGACTCCAAATGACTGTTGGATGGGAATTATGACTTTTTCAACTAAAATAAGTGTGTTTAAAGTCATTTATGTGCCTGAAATTGGTCAAAATTGAAGCTTTTGAGTAAGCAAAACTCTGTAAAAATGGCAATGTTGGTCACTCTGAGGGGTTAAAAAGTGGTTATTCAACATGAGGCACGATCCATTTGACATTTTGAATCATTTTTGGTACAGTCCCAAAAATCCATTTTCTGATGAAAAACGATGACTCCGGACCTGTCGAACGTTCCCAAAATGGTCAATATGGATGAAATTTTAACATTTAATCTTTTGACTCCAAATGACTGTTGGATGTGAATTATGACCTTTTCGACTAAAATAAGTGTGTTTAAAGTCATTTCTGTGCCTGAAATTGGTCAAAATTGAAGCTTTTGAGTAAGCGAAACTCTGTAAAAATGGCAATGTTGGTCACTCTGAGGGGTTAAAAAGTGGTTATTCAACATGAGGCACGATCCATTTGACATTTTGAATCATTTTTGGTACAGTCCCAAAAATCCATTTTCTGATGAAAAACGATGACTCCGGACCTGTCGAACGATTCCAAAATGGTCAATATGGATGAAATTTTAACATTTAATCTTTTGACTCCAAATGAATGTTGTATGGGAATTATGACTTTTTCAACTAAAATAAGTGTGTTTAAAGTCATTTATGTGCCTGAAATTGGTCAAAATTGAAGCTCTTGAGTAAGCAAAACTCTGTAAAAATGGCAATGTTGGTCACTCTGAGGGGTTAAAAAGTGGTTATTCAACATGAGGCACGATCCATTTGACATTTGGAATCATTTTTGGTACAGTCCCAAAAATCAATTTTCTGATGAAAAACGATGACTCCGGACCTGTCGAACGTTTCCAAAATGGTCAATATGGATGAAATTTTAACATTTAATCTTTTGACTCTAAATGACTGTTGGATGTGAATTGTGACTTTTTCAACTAAAATAAGTGTGTTTAAAGTCATTTATGTGCCTGAAATTGGTCAAAATTGAAGCTTTTGAGTAAGCAAAACTCTGTAAAAATGGCCATTTTGGTCACTCTGAGGGGTTAAAAAGTGGTTATTCAACATGAGGCACGATCCAATTAACATTTTGAATCATTTTTGGTACAGTCCCAAAAATCCATTTTCTAATGAAAAACGATGACTCCGGACCTGTCGAACGTTCCCAAAAAGGTCCATATGGATGAAATTTTAACATTTAATCTTTTGACTCCAAATGACTGTTGGATGTGAATTATGACCTTTTTGACTAAAATAAGTGTGTTTAAAGTCATTTCTGTGCCTGAAATTTGTCAAAATTGAAGCTTTTGAGTAAGCGAAACTCTGTAAAAATGGCAATGTTGGTCACTCTGAGGGGTTAAAAAGTGGTTATTCAACATGAGGCACGATCCATTTGACATTTTGAATCATTTTTGGTACAGTCCCAAAAATTTATTTTTCTGATGAAAAACGATGACTCCGGACCTGTCAAACGTTCCCAAAATGGTCAATATGGATGAAATTTTAACATTTAATCTTTTGACTCTAAATGACTGTTGCATGTGAATTATGACTTTTTCAACTAAAATAAGTGTGTTTAAAGTCATTTATGTGCCTGAAATTGGTCAAAATTGAAGCTTTTGAGTAAGCAAAACTCTGTAAAAATGGCCATTTTGGTCACTCTGAGGGGTTAAAAAGTGGTTATTCAACATGAGGCACGATCCATTTGACATTTTGAATCATTTTTGGTACAGTCCCAAAAATCCATTTTCTGATGAAAAACGATGACTCCGGACCTGTCGAACGTTCCCAAAATGGTCAATATGGATGAAATTTTAACATTTAATCTTTAGACTCTAAATGACTGTTGGATGTGAATTATGACTTTTTCAACTAAAATAAGTGTGTTTAAAGTCATTTATGTGCCTGAAATTGGTCAAAATTAAAGCTTTTGAATAAGCAAAAACTCTGTAAAAATGGCAATTTTGGTTACTCTGAGGGGTTAAAAAGTGGTTATTCAACATGAGGCACGATCCATTTGACATTTTGAATCATTTTTGGTACAGTCCCAAAAATCCATTTTCTGATGAAAAACGATGACTCCGGACCTGTCGAACGTTTCCAAAATGGTCAATATGGATGAAATTTTAACATTTAATCTTTTGACTCTAAATGACTGTCGGATGTGAATTATGACTTTTTCAACTAAATCAAGTGTGTTTAAAGTCATTTATGTGCCTGAAATTGGTCAAAATTGAAGCTTTTGAGTAAGCAAAACTCTGTAAAAATGGCCATTTTGGTCACTCTGAGGGGTTAAAAAGTGGTTATTCAACATGAGGCACGATCCAATTGACATTTTGAATCATTTTTGGTACAGTCCCAAAAATCCATTTTCTGATGAAAAATGATGACCCCGGACCTGTCGAACGATTCCAAAATGGTCAATATGGATGAAATTTTAACATTTAATCTTTTGACTCTAAATGACTGTTGGATGTGAATTATGACTTTTTCAACTAAAATAAGTGTGTTTAAAGTCATTTATGTGCCTGAAATTGGTCAAAATTGAAGCTTTTGAGTAAGCAAAACTCTGTAAAAATGGCAATGTTGGTCACTCTGAGGGGTTAAAAAGTGGTTATTCAACATGAGGCACGATCCATTTGACATTTTGAATCATTTTTGGTACAGTCCCAAAAATCCATTTTCTGATGAAAAACGATGACTCCGGACCTGTCGAACGTTCCCAAAATGGTCAATATGGATGAAATTTTAACATTTAATCTTTTGACTCCAAATGACTGTTGGATGTGAATTATGACCTTTTCGACTAAAATAAGTGTGTTTAAAGTCATTTCTGTGCCTGAAATTGGTCAAAATTGAAGCTTTTGAGTAAGCGAAACTCTGTAAAAATGGCAATGTTGGTCACTCTGAGGGGTTAAAAAGTGGTTATTCAACATGAGGCACGATCCATTTGACATTTTGAATCGTTTTTGGTACAGTCCCAAAAATCCATTTTCTGATAAAAAACGATGACTCTTGACCTGTCGAACGTTCCCAAAATGGTCAATATGGATGAAATTTTAACATTTAATCTTTTGACTCTAAATGACTGTTGGATGTGAATTATGACTTTTTCAACTAAAATAAGTGTGTTTAAAGTCCTTTATGTGCCTGAAATTGGTCAAAATTGAAGCTTTTGAGTAAGCAAAACTCTGTAAAAATGGCCATTTTGGTCACTCTGAGGGGTTAAAAAGTGGTTATTCAACATGAGGCACGATCCAATTGACATTTTGAATCATTTTTGGTACAGTCCCAAGCATCCATTTTCTGATGAAAAACAATGACTCCGGACCTGTCGAACGATTCCAAAATGGTCAATATGGATGAAATTTTAACATTTAATCTTTTGACTCTAAATGACTGTTGGATGTGAATTATGACTTTTTCAACTAAAATAAGTGTGTTTAAAATCATTTATGTGCCTGAAATTGGTCAAAATTAAATCTTTTGAATAAGCAAAAACTCTGTAAAAATGGCAATTTTGGTCACTCTGAGGGGTTAAAAAGTGGTTATTCAACATGAGGCACGATCCATTTGACATTTTGAATCATTTTTGGTACAGTCCCAAAAATCCATTTTCTGATGAAAAACGATGACTCCGGACCTGTCGAACGATTCCAAAATGGTCAATATGGAAGAAATTTTAACATTTAATCTTTTGACTCTAAATGACTGTTGGATGTGAATTATGACTTTTTCAACTAAAATGAGTGTGTTTAAAGTCATTTATGTGCCTGAAATTGGTCAAAATTAAAGCTTTTGAATAAGCAAAAACTCTGTAAAAATGGCAATTTTGGTCACTCTGAGGGGTTAAAAAGTGGTTATTCAACATGAGGCACGATCCAATTAACATTTTGAATCATTTTTGGTACAGTCCCAAAAATCCATTTTCTGATGAAAAACGATGACTCCGGACCTGTCGAACGTTCCCAAAAAGGTCCATATGGATGAAATTTTAACATTTAATCTTTTGACTCCAAATGACTGTTGGATGTGAATTATGACCTTTTTGACTAAAATAAGTGTGTTTAAAGTCATTTCTGTGCCTGAAATTTGTCAAAATTGAAGCTTTTGAGTAAGCGAAACTCTGTAAAAATGGCAATGTTGGTCACTCTGAGGGGTTAAAAAGTGGTTATTCAACATGAGGCACGATCCATTTGACATTTTGAATCATTTTTGGTACAGTCCCAAAAATGTATTTTTCTGATGAAAAACGATGACTCCGGACCTGTCAAACGTTCCCAAAATGGTCAATATGGATGAAATTTTAACATTTAATCTTTTGACTCTAAATGACTGTTGCATGTGAATTATGACTTTTTCAACTAAAATAAGTGTGTTTAAAGTCATTTATGTGCCTGAAATTGGTCAAAATTAAAGCTTTTGAATAAGCAAAAACTCTGTAAAAATGGCAATTTTGGTCACTCTGAGGGGTTAAAAAGTGGTTATACAACATGAGGCACGATCCATTTGACATTTTGAATCATTTTTGGTACAGTCCCAAAAATCCATTTTCTGATGAAAAACGATGACTCCGGACCTGTCGAACGTTCCCAAAATGGTCAATATTAATGAAATTTTAACATTTAATCTTTTGACTCTAAATGACTGTTGGATGGGAATTATGACTTTTTCAACTAAAATAAGTGTGTTTAAAGTCATTTATGTGCCTGAAATTGGTCAAAATTGAAGCTTTTGAGTAAGCAAAACTCTGTAAAAATGGCCATTTTGTCACTCTGAGGGGTTAAAAAGTGGTTATTCAACTTGAGGCACGATCCATTTGACATTTTGAATCATTTTTGGTACAGTCCCAAAAATCAATTTTCTGATGAAAAACGATGACTCCGGACCTGTCGAACGTTCCCAAAATGGTCAATATGGATGAAATTTTAACATTTAATCTTTAGACTCTAAATGACTGTTGGATGTGAATTATGACTTTTTCAACTAAAATAAGTGTGTTTAAAGTCATTTATGTGCCTGAAATTGGTCAAAATTAAAGCTTTTGAATAAGCAAAAACTCTGTAAAAATGGCAATTTTGGTCACTCTGAGGGGTTAAAAAGTGGTTATTCAACATGAGGCACGATCCATTTGACATTTTGAATCATTTTTGGTACAGTCCCAAAAATCCATTTTCTGATGAAAAACGATGACTCCGGACCTGTCGAACGTTTCCAAAATGGTCAATATGGATGAAATTTTAACATTTAATCTTTTGACTCTAAATGACTGTCGGATGTGAATTATGACTTTTTCAACTAAATCAAGTGTGTTTAAAGTCATTTATGTGCCTGAAATTGGTCAAAATTGAAGCTTTTGAGTAAGCAAAACTCTGTAAAAATGGCCATTTTGGTCACTCTGAGGGGTTAAAAAGTGGTTATTCAACATGAGGCACGATCCAATTGACATTTTGAATCATTTTTGGTACAGTCCCAAAAATCCATTTTCTGATGAAAAATGATGACTCCGGACCTGTCGAACGATTCCAAAATGGTGAATATATGGATGAAATTTTAACATTTAATCTTTTGACTCTAAATGACTGTTGGATGTGAATTATGACTTTTTCAACTAAAATAAGTGTGTTTAAAGTCATTTATGTGCCTGAAATTGGTCAAAATTGAAGCTTTTGAGTAAGCAAAACTCTGTAAAAATGGCAATGTTGGTCACTCTGAGGGGTTAAAAAGTGGTTATTCAACATGAGGCACGATCCATTTGACATTTTGAATCATTTTTGGTACAGTCCCAAAAATCCATTTTCTGATGAAAAACGATGACTCCGGACCTGTCGAACGTTCCCAAAATGGTCAATATGGATGAAATTTTAACATTTAATCTTTTGACTCCAAATGACTGTTGGATGTGAATTATGACTTTTTCAACTAAAATAAGTGTGTTTAAAGTCATTTATGTGCCTGAAATTGGTCAAAATTAAAGCTTTTGAATAAGCAAAAACTCTGTAAAAATGGCAATTTTGGTCACTCTGAGGGGTTAAAAAGTGGTTATTCAACATGAGGCACGATCCATTTGACATTTTGAATCATTTTTGGTACAGTCCCAAAAATCCATTTTCTGATGAAAAACGATGACTCCGGACCTGTCGAACGTTCCCAAAATGGTCAATATGGATGAAATTTTAACATTTATTCTTTTGACTCCAAATGACTGTTGGATGGGAATTATGACTTTTTCAACTAAAATAAGTGTGTTTAAAGTCATTTATGTGCCTGAAATTGGTCAAAATTGAAGCTTTTGAGTAAGCAAAACTCTGTAAAAATGGCAATGTTGGTCACTCTGAGGGGTTAAAAAGTGGTTATTCAACATGAGGCACGATCCATTTGACATTTTGAATCATTTTTGGTACAGTCCCAAAAATCCATTTTCTGATGAAAAACGATGACTCCGGACCTGTCGAACGTTCCCAAAATGGTCAATATGGATGAAATTTTAACATTTAATCTTTTGACTCCAAATGACTGTTGGATGTGAATTATGACCTTTTCGACTAAAATAAGTGTGTTTAAAGTCATTTCTGTGCCTGAAATTGGTCAAAATTGAAGCTTTTGAGTAAGCGAAACTCTGTAAAAATGGCAATGTTGGTCACTCTGAGGGGTTAAAAAGTGGTTATTCAACATGAGGCACGATCCATTTGACATTTTGAATCGTTTTTGGTACAGTCCCAAAAATCCATTTTCTGATAAAAAACGATGACTCTTGACCTGTCGAACGTTCCCAAAATGGTCAATATGGATGAAATTTTAACATTTAATCTTTTGACTCTAAATGACTGTTGGATGTGAATTATGACTTTTTCAACTAAAATAAGTGTGTTTAAAGTCCTTTATGTGCCTGAAATTGGTCAAAATTGAAGCTTTTGAGTAAGCAAAACTCTGTAAAAATGGCCATTTTGGTCACTCTGAGGGGTTAAAAAGTGGTTATTCAACATGAGGCACGATCCAATTGACATTTTGAATCATTTTTGGTACAGTCCCAAGCATCCATTTTCTGATGAAAAACAATGACTCCGGACCTGTCGAACGATTCCAAAATGGTCAATATGGATGAAATTTTAACATTTAATCTTTTGACTCTAAATGACTGTTGGATGTGAATTATGACTTTTTCAACTAAAATAAGTGTGTTTAAAGTCATTTATGTGCCTGAAATTGGTCAAAATTAAAGCTTTTGAATAAGCAAAAACTCTGTAAAAATGGCAATTTTGGTCACTCTGAGGGGTTAAAAAGTGGTTATTCAACATGAGGCACGATCCATTTGACATTTTGAATCATTTTTGGTACAGTCCCAAAAATCCATTTTCTGATGAAAAACGATGACTCCGGACCTGTCGAACGATTCCAAAATGGTCAATATGGATGAAATTTTAACATTTAATCTTTTGACTCTAAATGACTGTTGGATGTGAATTATGACTTTTTCAACTAAAATAAGTGTGTTTAAAGTCATTTATGTGCCTGAAATTGGTCAAAATTAAAGCTTTTGAATAAGCAAAAACTCTGTAAAAATGGCAATTTTGGTCACTCTGAGGGGTTAAAAAGTGGTTATTCAACATGAGGCACGATCCATTTGACATTTTGAATCATTTTTGGTACAGTCCCAAAAATCCATTTTCTGATGAAAAACGATGACTCCGGACCTGTCGAACGATTCCAAAATGGTCAATATGGATGAAATTTTAACATTTAATCTTTTGACTCTAAATGACTGTTGGATGTGAATTATGACTTTTTCAACTAAAATGAGTGTGTTTAAAGTCATTTATGTGCCTGAAATTGGTCAAAATTAAAGCTTTTGAATAAGCAAAAACTCTGTAAAAATGGCAATTTTGGTCACTCTGAGGGGTTAAAAAGTGGTTATTCAACATGAGGCACGATCCAATTGACATTTTGAATCATTTTTGGTACAGTCCCAAAAATCCATTTTCTGATGAAAAACGATGACTCCAGACCTGTCGAACGTTCCCAAAATGGTCAATATGGATGAAATTTTAACATTTAATCTTTTGACTCCAAATGACTGTTGGATGTGAATTATGACCTTTTCGACTAAAATAAGTGTGTTTAAAGTCATTTCTGTGCCTGAAATTGGTCAAAATTGAAGCTTTTGAGTAAGCGAAACTCTGTAAAAATGGCAATGTTGGTCACTCTGAGGGGTTAAAAAGTGGTTATTCAACATGAGGCACGATCCATTTGACATTTTGAATCATTTTTGGTACAGTCCCAAAAATCCATTTTCTGATGAAAAACGATGACTCCGGACCTGTCGAACGTTTGCAAAATGGTCAATATGGATGAAATTTTAACATTTAATCTTTTGACTCTAAATGACTGTCGGATGTGAATTATGACTTTTTCAACTAAATCAAGTGTGTTTAAAGTCATTTATGTGCCTGAAATTGGTCAAAATTGAAGCTTTTGAGTAAGCAAAACTCTGTAAAAATGGCCATTTTGGTCACTCTGAGGGGTTAAAAAGTGGTTATTCAACATGAGGCACGATCCATTTGACATTTTGAATCATTTTTGGTACAGTCCCAAAAATCCATTTTCTGATGAAAAACGATGACTCCGGACCTGTCGAACGTTCCCAAAATGGTCAATATGGATGAAATTTTAACATTTAATCTTTTGACTCCAAATGACTGTTGGATGGGAATTATGACTTTTTCAACTAAAATAAGTGTGTTTAAAGTCATTTATGTGCCTGAAATTGGTCAAAATTGAAGCTTTTGAGTAAGCAAAACTCTGTAAAAATGGCAATGTTGGTCACTCTGAGGGGTTAAAAAGTGGTTATTCAACATGAGGCACGATCCATTTGACATTTTGAATCATTTTTGGTACAGTCCCAAAAATCAATTTTCTGATGAAAAACGATGACTCCGGACCTGTCGAACGTTTCCAAAATGGTCAATATGGATGAAATTTTAACATTTAATCTTTTGACTCTAAATGACTGTTGGATGTGAATTATGACTTTTTCAACTAAAATAAGTGTGTTTAAAGTCATTTATGTGCCTGAAATTGGTCAAAATTGAAGCTTTTGAGTAAGCAAAACTCTGTAAAAATGACCATTTTGGTCACTCTGAGGGGTTAAAAAGTGGTTATTCAACATGAGGCACGATCCAATTGACATTTTGAATCATTTTTGGTACAGTCCCAAAAATCCATTTTCTGATGAAAAACGATGACTCCGGACCTGTCGAACGTTCCCAAAATGGTCAATATGGATGAAATTTTAACATTTAATCTTTTGACTCTAAATGACTGTTGGATGTGAATTATGACTTTTTCAACTAAATCAAGTTTGTTTAAAGTCATTTATGTGCCTGAAATTGGTCAAAATTGAAGCTTTTGAGTGAGCAAAACTCTGTAAAAATGGCCATTTTGGTCACTCTGAGGGGTTAAAAAGTGGTTATTCAACATGAGGCACGATCCAATTGACATTTTGAATCATTTTTGGTACAGTCCCAAAAATCCATTTTCTGATGAAAAACGATGACTCCGGACCTGTCGAACGATTCCAAAATGGTCAATATGGATGAAATTTTAACATGTAATCTTTTGACTCTAAATGACTGTTGGATGTGAATTATGACTTTTTCAACTAAAATGAGTGTGTTTAAAATCATTTATGCGCCTGAAATTGGTCAAAATTAAAGCTTTTGAGTAAGCAAAACTCTGTAAAAATTGCCATTTTGGTCACTCTGAGGGGTTAAAAAGTGGTTATTCAACATGAGGCACGATCCAATTGACATTTTGAATCATTTTTGGTACAGTCCCAAAAATCCATTTTCTGATGAAAAACGATGACTCCGGACCTGTCGAACGTTCCCAAAATGGTCAATATGGATGAAATTTTAACATTTAATCTTTTGACTCTAAATGACTGTTGGATGTGAATTATGACTTTTTCAACTAAAATAAGTGTGTTTAAAGTCATTTATGTGCCTGAAATTGGTCAAAATTAAAGCTTTTGAATAATCAAAAACTCTGTAAAAATGGCAATTTTGGTCACTCTGAGGGGTTAAAAAGTGGTTATTCAACATGAGGCACGATCCATTTGACATTTTGAATCATTTTTGGTACAGTCCCAAAAATCCATTTTCTGATGAAAAACGATGACTCCGGACCTGTCGAACGTTTCCAAAATGGTCAATATGGATGAAATTTTAACATTTAATCTTTTGACTTCAAATGACTGTTGGATGTGAATTATGACCTTTTCAACAAAAATAAGTGTGTTTAAAGTCATTTATGTGCCTGAAATTGGTCAAAATTAAAGCTTTTGAATAAGCAAAAACTCTGTAAAAATGGCAATGTTGGTCACTCTGAGGGGTTAAAAAGTGGTTATTCAACATGAGGCACGATCCATTTGACATTTTGAATCATTTTTGGTACAGTCCCAAAAATCCATTTTCTGATGAAAAACGATGACTCCGGACCTGTCGAACGATTCCAAAATGGTCAATATGGATGAAATTTTAACATTTAATCTTTTGACTCCAAATGAATGTTGTATGGGAATTATGACTTTTTCAATTAAAATAAGTGTGTTTAAAGTCATTTATGTGCCTGAAATTGGTCAAAATTGAAGCTCTTGAGTAAGCAAAACTCTGTAAAAATGGCAATGTTGGTCACTCTGAGGGGTTAAAAAGTGGTTATTCAACATGAGGCACGATCCATTTGACATTTTGAATCATTTTTGGTACAGTCCCAAAAATCAATTTTCTGATGAAAAACGATGACTCCGGACCTGTCGAACGTTTCCAAAATGGTCAATATGGATGAAATTTTAACATTTAATCTTTTGACTCTAAATGACTGTTGGATGTGAATTGTGACTTTTTCAACTAAAATAAGTGTGTTTAAAGTCATTTATGTGCCTGAAATTGGTCAAAATTGAAGCTTTTGAGTAAGCAAAACTCTGTAAAAATGGCAATGTTGGTCACTCTGAGGGGTTAAAAAGTGGTTATTCAACATGAGGCACGATCCATTTGACATTTTGAATCATTTTTGGTACAGTCCCAAAAATTTATTTTTCTGATGAAAAACGATGACTCCGGACCTGTCAAACGTTCCCAAAATGGTCAATATGGATGAAATTTTAACATTTAATCTTTTGACTCTAAATGACTGTTGCATGTGAATTATGACTTTTTCAACTAAAATAAGTGTGTTTAAAGTCATTTATGTGCCTGAAATTGGTCAAAATTAAAGCTTTTGAATAAGCAAAAACTCTGTAAAAATTGCAATTTTGGTCACTCTGAGGGGTTAAAAAGTGGTTATTCAACATGAGGCACGATCCATTTGACATTTTGAATCATTTTTGGTACAGTCCCAAAAATCCATTTTCTGATGAAAAACGATGACTCCGGACCTGTCGAACGTTTCCAACATGGTCAATATGGATGAAATTTTAACATTTAATCTTTTGACTCTAAATGACTGTTGGATGTGAATTATGACTTTTTCAACTAAAATAAGTGTGTTTAAAGTCCTTTATGTGCCTGAAATTGGTCAAAATTGAAGCTTTTGAGTAAGCAAAACTCTGTAAAAATGGCCATTTTGGTCACTCTGAGGGGTTAAAAAGTGGTTATTCAACATGAGGCACGATCCAATTGACATTTTGAATCATTTTTGGTACAGCCCCAAGCATCCATTTTCTGATGAAAAACAATGACTCCGGACCTGTCGAACGATTCCAAAATGGTCAATATGGATGAAATTTTAACATTTAATCTTTTGACTCTAAATGACTGTTGGATGTGAATTATGACTTTTTCAACTAAAATAAGTGTGTTTAAAGTCATTTATGTGCCTGAAATTGGTCAAAATTAAAGCTTTTGAATAAGCAAAAACTCTGTAAAAATTGCAATTTTGGTCACTCTGAGGGGTTAAAAAGTGGTTATTCAACATGAGGCACGATCCATTTGACATTTTGAATCATTTTTGGTACAGTCCCAAAAATCCATTTTCTGATGAAAAACGATGACTCCGGACCTGTCGAACGATTCCAAAATGGTCAATATGGATGAAATTTTAACATTTAATCTTTTGACTCTAAATGACTGTTGGATGTGAATTATGACTTTTTCAACTAAAATGAGTGTGTTTAAAGTCATTTATGTGCCTGAAATTGGTCAAAATTAAAGCTTTTGAATAAGCAAAAACTCTGTAAAAATGGCAATTTTGGTCACTCTGAGGGGTTAAAAAGTGGTTATTCAACATGAGGCACGATCCAATTGACATTTTGAATCATTTTTGGTACAGTCCCAAAAATCCATTTTCTGATGAAAAACGATGACTCCAGACCTGTCGAACGTTCCCAAAATGGTCAATATGGATGAAATTTTAACATTTAATCTTTTGACTCCAAATGACTGTTGGATGTGAATTATGACCTTTTCGACTAAAATAAGTGTGTTTAAAGTCATTTCTGTGCCTGAAATTGGTCAAAATTGAAGCTTTTGAGTAAGCGAAACTCTGTAAAAATGGCAATGTTGGTCACTCTGAGGGGTTAAAAAGTGGTTATTCAACATGAGGCACGATCCATTTGACATTTTGAATCATTTTTGGTACAGTCCCAAAAATCAATTTTCTGATGAAAAACGATGACTCCGGACCTGTCGAACGTTTGCAAAATGGTCAATATGGATGAAATTTTAACATTTAATCTTTTGACTCCAAATGACTGTTGGATGTGAATTATGACCTTTTCGACTAAAATAAGTGTGTTTAAAGTCATTTATGTGCCTGAAATTGGTCAAAATTGAAGCTTTTGAGTAAGCAAAACTCTGTAAAAATGGCCATTTTGGTCACTCTGAGGGGTTAAAAAGTGGTTATTCAACATGAGGCACGATCCAATTGACATTTTGAATCATTTTTGGTACAGTCCCAAAAATCAATTTTCTGATGAAAAACGATGACTCCGGACCTGTCGAACGATTCCAAAATGGTCAATATGGATGAAATTTTAACATGTAATCTTTTGACTCTAAATGACTGTTGGATGTGAATTATGACTTTTTCACTTAAAATAAGTGTGTTTAAAATCATTTATGCGCCTGAAATTGGTCCAAATTAAAGCTTTTGAATAAGCAAAAACTCTGTAAAAATGGCAATTTTGGTCACTCTGAGGGGTTAAAAAGTGGTTATTCAACATGAGGCACGATCCATTTGACATTTTAAATCATTTTTGGTACAGTCCCAAAAATCCATTTTCTGATGAAAAACGATGACTCCGGACCTGTCGAACGTTCCCAAAATGGTCAATATGGATGAAATTTTAACATTTAATCTTTTGACTCCAAATGACTGTTGGATGGGAATTATGACTTTTTCAACTAAAATAAGTGTGTTTAAAGTCATTTATGTGCCTGAAATTGGTCAAAATTGAAGCTTTTGAGTAAGCAAAACTCTGTAAAAATGGCAATGTTGGTCACTCTGAGGGGTTAAAAAGTGGTTATTCAACATGAGGCACGATCCATTTGACATTTTGAATCATTTTTGGTACAGTCCCAAAAATCAATTTTCTGATGAAAAACGATGACTCCGGACCTGTCGAACGTTTCCAAAATGGTCAATATGGATGAAATTTTAACATTTAATCTTTTGACTCTAAATGACTGTTGGATGTGAATTATGACTTTTTCAACTAAAATAAGTGTGTTTAAAGTCATTTATGTTCCTGAAATTGGTCAAAATTGAAGCTTTTGAGTAAGCAAAACTCTGTAAAAATGGCCATTTTGGTCACTCTGACGGGTTAAAAAGTGGTTATTCAACATGAGGCACGATCCAATTGACATTTTGAATCATTTTTGGTACAGTCCCAAAAATCAATTTTCTGATGAAAAACGATGACTCCGGACCTGTCGAACGTTCCCAAAATGGTCAATATGGATGAAATTTTAACATTTAATCTTTTGACTCTAAATGACTGTTGGATGTGAATTATGACTTTTTCAACTAAATCAAGTTTGTTTAAAGTCATTTATGTGCCTGAAATTGGTCAAAATTGAAGCTTTTGAGTGAGCAAAACTCTGTAAAAATGGCCATTTTGGTCACTCTGAGGGGTTAAAAAGTGGTTATTCAACATGAGGCACGATCCAATTGACATTTTGAATCATTTTTGGTACAGTCCGAAAAATCCATTTTCTGATGAAAAACGATGACTCCGGACCTGTCGAACGATTCCAAAATGGTCAATATGGATGAAATTTTAACATGTAATCTTTTGACTCTAAATGACTGTTGGATGTGAATTATGACTTTTTCAACTAAAATGAGTGTGTTTAAAATCATTTATGCGCCTGAAATTGGTCAAAATTAAAGCTTTTGAGTAAGCAAAACTCTGTAAAAATGGCCATTTTGGTCACTCTGAGGGGTTAAAAAGTGGTTATTCAACATGAGGCACGATCCAATTGACATTTTGAATCATTTTTGGTACAGTCCCAAAAATCCATTTTCTGATGAAAAACGATGACTCCGGACCTGTCGAACGTTCCCAAAATGGTCAATATGGATGAAATTTTAACATTTAATCTTTTGACTCTAAATGACTGTTGGATGTGAATTATGACTTTTTCAACTAAAATAAGTGTGTTCAAAGTCATTTATGTGCCTGAAATTGGTCAAAATTAAAGCTTTTGAATAAGCAAAAACTCTGTAAAAATGGCAATTTTGGTCACTCTGAGGGGTTAAAAAGTGGTTATTCAACATGAGGCACGATCCATTTGACATTTTGAATCATTTTGGGTACAGTCCCAAAAATCCATTTTCTGATGAAAAACGATGACTCCGGACCTGTCGAACGTTCCCAAAATGGTCAATATGGATGAAATTTTAACATTTAATCTTTTGACTTCAAATGACTGTTGGATGTGAATTATGACCTTTTCAACAAAAATAAGTGTGTTTAAAGTCATTTATGTGCCTGAAATTGGTCAAAATTAAAGCTTTTGAATAAGCAAAAACTCTGTAAAAATGGCAATGTTGGTCACTCTGAGGGGTTAAAAAGTGGTTATTCAACATGAGGCACGATCCATTTGACATTTTGAATCATTTTTGGTACAGTCCCAAAAATCCATTTTCTGATGAAAAACGATGACTCCGGACCTGTCGAACGATTCCAAAATGGTCAATATGGATGAAATTTTAACATTTAATCTTTTGACTCCAAATGACTGTTGGATGTGAATTATGACTTTTTCAACTAAAATAAGTGTGTTTAAAGTCATTTATGTGCCTGAAATTGGTCAAAATTAAAGCTTTTGAATAAGCAAAAACTCTGTAAAAATGGCAATTTTGGTCACTCTGAGGGGTTAAAAAGTGGTTATTCAACATGAGGCACGATCCATTTGACATTTTGAATCATTTTTGGTACAGTCCCAAAAATCCATTTTCTGATGAAAAACGATGACTCCGGACCTGTCGAACGTTCCCAAAATGGTCAATATGGATGAAATTTTAACATTTAATCTTTTGACTCCAAATGACTGTTGGATGGGAATTATGACTTTTTCAACTAAAATAAGTGTGTTTAAAGTCATTTATGTGCCTGAAATTGGTCAAAATTGAAGCTTTTGAGTAAGCAAAACTCTGTAAAAATGGCAATGTTGGTCACTCTGAGGGGTTAAAAAGTGGTTATTCAACATGAGGCACGATCCATTTGACATTTTGAATCATTTTTGGTACAGTCCCAAAAATCCATTTTCTGATGAAAAACGATGACTCCGGACCTGTCGAACGTTCCCAAAATGGTCAATATGGATGAAATTTTAACATTTAATCTTTTGACTCTAAATGACTGTTGGATGTGAATTATGACTTTTTCAACTAAAATAAGTGTGTTTAAAGTCCTTTATGTGCCTGAAATTGGTCAAAATTGAAGCTTTTGAGTAAGCAAAACTCTGTAAAAATGGCCATTTTGGTCACTCTGAGGGGTTAAAAAGTGGTTATTCAACATGAGGCACGATCCAATTGACATTTTGAATCATTTTTGGTACAGTCCCAAGCATCCATTTTCTGATGAAAAACAATGACTCCGGACCTGTCGAACGATTCCAAAATGGTCAATATGGATGAAATTTTAACATTTAATCTTTTGACTCTAAATGACTGTTGGATGTGAATTATGACTTTTTCAACTAAAATAAGTGTGTTTAAAGTCATTTATGTGCCTGAAATTGGTCAAAATTAAAGCTTTTGAATAAGCAAAAACTCTGTAAAAATGGCAATTTCGGTCACTCTGAGGGGTTAAAAAGTGGTTATTCAACATGAGGCACGATCCAATTGACATTTTGAATCATTTTTGGTACAGTCCCAAAAATCCATTTTCTGATGAAAAACGATGACTCCAGACCTGTCGAACGTTCCCAAAATGGTCAATATGGATGAAATTTTAACATTTAATCTTTTGACTCCAAATGACTGTTGGATGTGAATTATGACCTTTTCGACTAAAATAAGTGTGTTTAAAGTCATTTCTTTGCCTGAAATTGGTCAAAATTGAAGCTTTTGAGTAAGCGAAACTCTGTAAAAATGGCAATGTTGGTCACTCTGAGGGGTTAAAAAGTGGTTATTCAACATGAGGCACGATCCATTTGACATTTTGAATCATTTTTGGTACAGTCCCAAAAATCCATTTTCTGATGAAAAACGATGACTCCGGACCTGTCGAACGTTTGCAAAATGGTCAATAAGGATGAAATTTTAACATTTAATCTTTTGACTCTAAATGACTGTCGGATGTGAATTATGACTTTTTCAACTAAATCAAGTGTGTTTAAAGTCATTTATGTGCCTGAAATTGGTCAAAATTGAAGCTTTTGAGTAAGCAAAACTCTGTAAAAATGGCCATTTTGGTCACTCTGAGGGGTTAAAAAGTGGTTATTCAACATGAGGCACGATCCAATTGACATTTCGAATCATTTTTGGTACAGTCCCAAAAATCAATTTTCTGATGAAAAACGATGACTCCGGACCTGTCGAACGATTCCAAAATGGTCAATATGGATGAAATTTTAACATGTAATCTTTTGACTCTAAATGACTGTTGGATGTGAATTATGACTTTTTCAACTAAAATAAGTGTGTTTAAAATCATTTATGCGCCTGAAATTGGTCCAAATTAAAGCTTTTGAATAAGCAAAAACTCTGTAAAAATGGCAATTTTGGTCACTCTGAGGGGTTAAAAAGTGGTTATTCAACATGAGGCACGATCCATTTGACATTTTGAATCATTTTTGGTACAGTCCCAAAAATCCATTTTCTGATGAAAAACGATGACTCCGGACCTGTCGAACGTTCCCAAAATGGTCAATATGGATGAAATTTTAACATTTAATCTTTTGACTCTAAATGACTGTTGGATGTGAATTATGACTTTTTCAAGTAAATCAAGTTTGTTTAAAGTCATTTATGTGCCTGAAATTGGTCAAAATTGAAGCTTTTGAGTGAGCAAAACTCTGTAAAAATGGCCATTTTGGTCACTCTGAGGGGTTAAAAAGTGGTTATTCAACATGAGGCACGATCCAATTGACATTTTGAATCATTTTTGGTACAGTCCCAAAAATCCATTTTCTGATGAAAAACGATGACTCCGGACCTGTCGAACGATTCCAAAATGGTCAATATGGATGAAATTTTAACATGTAATCTTTTGACTCTAAATGACTGTTGGATGTGAATTATGACTTTTTCAACTAAAATGAGTGTGTTTAAAATCATTTATGCGCCTGAAATTGGTCAAAATTAAAGCTTTTGAGTAAGCAAAACTCTGTAAAAATGGCCATTTTGGTCACTCTGAGGGGTTAAAAAGTGGTTATTCAACATGAGGCACGATCCAATTGACATTTTGAATCATTTTTGGTACAGTCCCAAAAATCCATTTTCTGATGAAAAACGATGACTCCGGACCTGTCGAACGTTCCCAAAATGGTCAATATGGATGAAATTTTAACATTTAATCTTTTGACTCTAAATGACTGTTGGATGTGAATTATGACTTTTTCAACTAAAATAAGTGTGTTTAAAGTCATTTATGTGCCTGAAATTGGTCAAAATTAAAGCTTTTGAATAATCAAAAACTCTGTAAAAATGGCAATTTTGGTCACTCTGAGGGGTTAAAAAGTGGTTATTCAACATGAGGCACGATCCATTTGACATTTTGAATCATTTTTGGTACAGTCCCAAAAATCCATTTTCTGATGAAAAACGATGACTCCGGACCTGTCGAACGTTCCCAAAATGGTCAATATGGATGAAATTTTAACATTTAATCTTTTGACTTCAAATGACTGTTGGATGTGAATTATGACCTTTTCAACAAAAATAAGTGTGTTTAAAGTCATTTATGTGCCTGAAATTGGTCAAAATTAAAGCTTTTGAATAAGCAAAAACTCTGTAAAAATGGCAATGTTGGTCACTCTGAGGGGTTAAAAAGTGGTTATTCAACATGAGGCACGATCCATTTGACATTTTGAATCATTTTTGGTACAGTCCCAAAAATCCATTTTCTGATGAAAAACGATGACTCCGGACCTGTCGAACGATTCCAAAATGGTCAATATGGATGAAATTTTAACATTTAATCTTTTGACTCCAAATGAATGTTGTATGGGAATTATGACTTTTTCAATTAAAATAAGTGTGTTTAAAGTCATTTATGTGCCTGAAATTGGTCAAAATTGAAGCTCTTGAGTAAGCAAAACTCTGTAAAAATGGCAATGTTGGTCACTCTGAGGGGTTAAAAAGTGGTTATTCAACATGAGGCACGATCCATTTGACATTTTGAATCATTTTTGGTACAGTCCCAAAAACTAATTTTCTGATGAAAAACGATGACTCCGGACCTGTCGAACGTTTCCAAAATGGTCAATATGGATGAAATTTTAACATTTAATC
The DNA here is from genome assembly GCF_964263255.1 of Lissotriton vulgaris. Taxonomy (NCBI): domain Eukaryota; kingdom Metazoa; phylum Chordata; class Amphibia; order Caudata; family Salamandridae; genus Lissotriton; species Lissotriton vulgaris. The sequence goes on from NW_028244534.1 coordinate 154,441, forward strand.
TTTTGACTCTAAATGACTGTTGGATGTGAATTGTGACTTTTTCAACTAAAATAAGTGTGTTTAAAGTCATTTATGTGCCTGAAATTGGTCAAAATTGAAGCTTTTGAGTAAGCAAAGCTCTGTAAAAATGGCAATGTTGGTCACTCTGAGGGGTTAAAAAGTGGTTATTCAACATGAGGCACGATCCATTTGACATTTTGAATCATTTTTGGTACAGTCCCAAAAATTTATTTTTCTGATGAAAAACGATGACTCCGGACCTGTCAAACGTTCCCAAAATGGTCAATATGGATGAAATTTTAACATTTAATCTTTTGACTCTAAATGACTGTTGCATGTGAATTATGACTTTTTCAACTAAAATAAGTGTGTTTAAAGTCATTTATGTGCCTGAAATTGGTCAAAATTAAAGCTTTTGAATAAGCAAAAACTCTTAAAAATGGCCATTTTGGTCACTCTGAGGGGTTAAAAAGTGGTTATTCAACATGAGGCACGATCCATTTGACATTTTGAATCATTTTTGGTACAGTCCCAAAAATCCATTTTCTGATGAAAAACGATGACTCCGGACCTGTCGAACGTTCCCAAAATGGTCAATATGGATGAAATTTTAACATTTAATCTTTCGACTCTAAATGACTGTTGGATGTGAATTATGACTTTTTCAACTAAAATAAGTGTGTTTAAAGTCCTTTATGTGCCTGAAATTGGTCAAAATTGAAGCTTTTGAGTAAGCAAAAACTCTGTAAAAATGGCCATTTTGGTCACTCTGAGGGGTTAAAAAGTGGTTATTCAACATGAGGCACGATCCAATTGACATTTTGAATCATTTTTGGTACAGCCCCAAGCATCCATTTTCTGATGAAAAACAATGACTCCGGACCTGTCGAACGATTCCAAAATGGTCAATATGGATGAAATTTTAACATTTAATCTTTTGACTCTAAATGACTGTTGGATGTGAATTATGACTTTTTCAACTAAAATAAGTGTGTTTAAAGTCATTTATGTGCCTGAAATTGGTCAAAATTAAAGCTTTTGAATAAGCAAAAACTCTGTAAAAATGGCAATTTTGGTCACTCTGAGGGGTTAAAAAGTGGTTATTCAACATGAGGCACGATCCATTTGACATTTTGAATCATTTTTGGTACAGTCCCAAAAATCCATTTTCTGATGAAAAACGATGACTCCGGACCTGTCGAACGATTCCAAAATGGTCAATATGGATGAAATTTTAACATTTAATCTTTTGACTCTAAATGACTGTTGGATGTGAATTATGACTTTTTCAACTAAAATGAGTGTGTTTAAAGTCATTTATGTGCCTGAAATTGGTCAAAATTAAAGCTTTTGAATAAGCAAAAACTCTGTAAAAATGGCAATTTTGGTCACTCTGAGGGGTTAAAAAGTGGTTATTCAACATGAGGCACGATCCAATTGACATTTTGAATCATTTTTGGTACAGTCCCAAAAATCCATTTTCTGATGAAAAACGATGACTCCAGACCTGTCGAACGTTCCCAAAATGGTCAATATGGATGAAATTTTAACATTTAATCTTTTGACTCCAAATGACTGTTGGATGTGAATTATGACCTTTTCGACTAAAATAAGTGTGTTTAAAGTCATTTCTGTGCCTGAAATTGGTCAAAATTGAAGCTTTTGAGTAAGCGAAACTCTGTAAAAATGGCAATGTTGGTCACTCTGAGGGGTTAAAAAGTGGTTATTCAACATGAGGCACGATCCTTTTGACATTTTGAATCATTTTTGGTACAGTCCCAAAAATCCATTTTCTGATGAAAAACGATGACTCCGGACCTGTCGAACGTTTGCAAAATGGTCAATATGGATGAAATTTTAACATTTAATCTTTTGACTCTAAATGACTGTCGGATGTGAATTATGACTTTTTCAACTAAATCAAGTGTGTTTAAAGTCATTTATGTGCCTGAAATTGGTCAAAATTGAAGCTTTTGAGTAAGCAAAACTCTGTAAAAATGGCCATTTTGGTCACTCTGAGGGGTTAAAAAGTGGTTATTCAACATGAGGCACGATCCATTTGACATTTTGAATCATTTTTGGTACAGTCCCAAAAATCCATTTTCTGATGAAAAACGATGACTCCGGACCTGTCGAACGTTTGCAAAATGGTCAATATGGATGAAATTTTAACATTTAATCTTTTGACTCTAAATGACTGTCGGATGTGAATTATGACTTTTTCAACTAAATCAAGTGTGTTTAAAGTCATTTATGTGCCTGAAATTGGTCAAAATTGAAGCTTTTGAGTAAGCAAAACTCTGTAAAAATGGCCATTTTGGTCACTCTGAGGGGTTAAAAAGTGGTTATTCAACATGAGGCACGATCCAATTGACATTTTGAATCATTTTTGGTACAGTCCCAAAAATCAATTTTCTGATGAAAAACGATGACTCCGGACCTGTCGAACGATTCCAAAATGGTCAATATGGATGAAATTTTAACATGTAATCTTTTGACTCTAAATGACTGTTGGATGTGAATTATGACTTTTTCAATTAAAATAAGTGTGTTTAAAATCATTTATGCGCCTGAAATTGGTCCAAATTAAAGCTTTTGAATAAGCAAAAACTCTGTAAAAATGGCAATTTTGGTCACTCTGAGGGGTTAAAAAGTGGTTATTCAACATGAGGCATGATCCATTTGACATTTTGAATCATTTTTGGTACAGTCCCAAAAATCCATTTTCTGATGAAAAACGATGACTCCGGACCTGTCGAACGTTTCCAAAATGGTCAATATGGATGAAATTTTAACATTTAATCTTTTGACTCCAAATGACTGTTGGATGGGAATTATGACTTTTTCAACTAAAATAAGTGTGTTTAAAGTCATTTATGTGCCTGAAATTGGTCAAAATTGAAGCTTTTGAATAAGCAAAACTCTGTAAAAATGGCAATGTTGGTCACTCTGAGGGGTTAAAAAGTGGTTATTCAACATGAGGCACGATCCATTTGACATTTTGAATCATTTTTGGTACAGTCCCAAAAATCAATTTTCTGATGAAAAACGATGACTCCGGACCTGTCGAACGTTTCCATAATGGTCAATATGGATGAAATTTTAACATTTAATCTTTTGACTCTAAATGACTGTTGGATGTGAATTATGACTTTTTCAACTAAAATAAGTGTGTTTAAAGTCATTTATGTGCCTGAAATTGGTCAAAATTGAAGCTTTTGAGTAAGCAAAACTCTGTAAAAATGGCCATTTTGGTCACTCTGACGGGTTAAAAAGTGGTTATTCAACATGAGGCACGATCCAATTGACATTTTGAATCATTTTTGGTACAGTCCCAAAAATCCATTTTCTGATGAAAAACGATGACTCCGGACCTGTCGAACGTTCCCAAAATGGTCAATATGGATGAAATTTTAACATTTAATCTTTTGACTCTAAATGACTGTTGGATGTGAATTATGACATTTTCAACTAAATCAAGTTTGTTTAAAGTCATTTATGTGCCTGAAATTGGTCAAAATTGAAGCTTTTGAGTGAGCAAAACTCTGTAAAAATGGCCATTTTGGTCACTCTGAGGGGTTAAAAAGTGGTTATTCAACATGAGGCACGATCCAATTGACATTTTGAATCATTTTTGGTACAGTCCCAAAAATCCATTTTCTGATGAAAAACGATGACTCCGGACCTGTCGAACGATTCCAAAATGGTCAATATGGATGAAATTTTAACATGTAATCTTTTGACTCTAAATGACTGTTGGATGTGAATTATGACTTTTTCAACTAAAATGAGTGTGTTTAAAATCATTTATGCGCCTGAAATTGGTCAAAATTAAAGCTTTTGAGTAAGCAAAACTCTGTAAAAATGGCCATTTTGGTCACTCTGAGGGGTTAAAAAGTGGTTATTCAACATGAGGCACGATCCAATTGACATTTTGAATCATTTTTGGTACAGTCCCAAAAATCCATTTTCTGATGAAAAACGATGACTCCGGACCTGTCGAACGTTCCCAAAATGGTCAATATGGATGAAATTTTAACATTTAATCTTTTGACTCTAAATGACTGTTGGATGTGAATTATGACTTTTTCAACTAAAATAAGTGTGTTTAAAGTCATTTATGTGCCTGAAATTGGTCAAAATTAAAGCTTTTGAATAAGCAAAAACTCTGTAAAAATGGCAATTTTGGTCACTCTGAGGGGTTAAAAAGTGGTTATTCAACATGAGGCACGATCCATTTGACATTTTGAATCATTTTTGGTACAGTCCCAAAAATCCATTTTCTGATGAAAAACGATGACTCCGGACCTGTCGAACGTTCCCAAAATGGTCAATATGGATGAAATTTTAACATTTAATCTTTTGACTTCAAATGACTGTTGGATGTGAATTATGACCTTTTCAACAAAAATAAGTGTGTTTAAAGTCATTTATGTGCCTGAAATTGGTCAAAATTAAAGCTTTTGAATAAGCAAAAACTCTGTAAAAATGGCAATGTTGGTCACTCTGAGGGGTTAAAAAGTGGTTATTCAACATGAGGCACGATCCATTTGACATTTTGAATCATTTTTGGTACAGCCCCAAGCATCCATTTTCTGATGAAAAACAATGACTCCGGACCTGTCGAACGATTCCAAAATGGTCAATATGGATGAAATTTTAACATTTAATCTTTTGACTCTAAATGACTGTCGGATGTGAATTATGACTTTTTCAACTAAATCAAGTGTGTTTAAAGTCATTTATGTGCCTGAAATTGGTCAAAATTGAAGCTTTTGAGTAAGCAAAACTCTGTAAAAATGGCCATTTTGGTCACTCTGAGGGGTTAAAAAGTGGTTATTCAACATGAGGCACGATCCAATTGACATTTTGAATCATTTTTGGTACAGTCCCAAAAATCAATTTTCTGATGAAAAACGATGACTCCGGACCTGTCGAACGATTCCAAAATGGTCAATATGGATGAAATTTTAACATGTAATCTTTTGACTCTAAATGACTGTTGGATGTGAATTATGACTTTTTCAATTAAAATAAGTGTGTTTAAAATCATTTATGCGCCTGAAATTGGTCCAAATTAAAGCTTTTGAATAAGCAAAAACTCTGTAAAAATGGCAATTTTGGTCACTCTGAGGGGTTAAAAAGTGGTTATTCAACATGAGGCATGATCCATTTGACATTTTGAATCATTTTTGGTACAGTCCCAAAAATCCATTTTCTGATGAAAAACGATGACTCCGGACCTGTCGAACGTTTCCAAAATGGTCAATATGGATGAAATTTTAACATTTAATCTTTTGACTCCAAATGACTGTTGGATGGGAATTATGACTTTTTCAACTAAAATAAGTGTGTTTAAAGTCATTTATGTGCCTGAAATTGGTCAAAATTGAAGCTTTTGAGTAAGCAAAACTCTGTAAAAATGGCAATGTTGGTCACTCTGAGGGGTTAAAAAGTGGTTATTCAACATGAGGCACGATCCATTTGACATTTTGAATCATTTTTGGTACAGTCCCAAAAATCAATTTTCTGATGAAAAACGATGACTCCGGACCTGTCGAACGTTTCCATAATGGTCAATATGGATGAAATTTTAACATTTAATCTTTTGACTCTAAATGACTGTTGGATGTGAATTATGACTTTTTCAACTAAAATAAGTGTGTTTAAAGTCATTTATGTGCCTGAAATTGGTCAAAATTGAAGCTTTTGAGTAAGCAAAACTCTGTAAAAATGGCCATTTTGGTCACTCTGACGGGTTAAAAAGTGGTTATTCAACATGAGGCACGATCCAATTGACATTTTGAATCATTTTTGGTACAGTCCCAAAAATCCATTTTCTGATGAAAAACGATGACTCCGGACCTGTCGAACGTTCCCAAAATGGTCAATATGGATGAAATTTTAACATTTAATCTTTTGACTCTAAATGACTGTTGGATGTGAATTATGACATTTTCAACTAAATCAAGTTTGTTTAAAGTCATTTATGTGCCTGAAATTGGTCAAAATTGAAGCTTTTGAGTGAGCAAAACTCTGTAAAAATGGCCATTTTGGTCACTCTGAGGGGTTAAAAAGTGGTTATTCAACATGAGGCACGATCCAATTGACATTTTGAATCATTTTTGGTACAGTCCCAAAAATCCATTTTCTGATGAAAAACGATGACTCCGGACCTGTCGAACGATTCCAAAATGGTCAATATGGATGAAATTTTAACATGTAATCTTTTGACTCTAAATGACTGTTGGATGTGAATTATGACTTTTTCAACTAAAATGAGTGTGTTTAAAATCATTTATGCGCCTGAAATTGGTCAAAATTAAAGCTTTTGAGTAAGCAAAACTCTGTAAAAATGGCCATTTTGGTCACTCTGAGGGGTTAAAAAGTGGTTATTCAACATGAGGCATGATCCAATTGACATTTTGAATCATTTTTGGTACAGTCCCAAAAATCCATTTTCTGATGAAAAACGATGACTCCGGACCTGTCGAACGTTCCCAAAATGGTCAATATGGATATGAAATTTTAACATTTAATCTTTTGACTTCAAATGACTGTTGGATGTGAATTATGACCTTTTCAACAAAAATAAGTGTGTTTAAAGTCATTTATGTGCCTGAAATTGGTCAAAATTAAAGCTTTTGAATAAGCAAAAACTCTGTAAAAATGGCAATGTTGGTCACTCTGAGGGGTTAAAAAGTGGTTATTCAACATGAGGCACGATCCATTTGACATTTTGAATCATTTTTGGTACAGTCCCAAAAATTCATTTTCTGATGAAAAACGATGACTCCGGACCTGTCGAATGATTCCAAAATGGTCAATATGGATGAAATTTTAACATTTAATCTTTTGACTCCAAATGAATGTTGTATGGGAATTATGACTTTTTCAACTAAAATAAGTGTGTTTAAAGTCATTTATGTGCCTGAAATTGGTCAAAATTGAAGCTCTTGAGTAAGCAAAACTCTGTAAAAATGGCAATGTTGGTCACTCTGAGGGGTTAAAAAGTGGTTATTCAACATGAGGCACGATCCATTTGACATTTTGAATCATTTTTGGTACAGTCCCAAAAATCAATTTTCTGATGAAAAACGATGACTCCGGACCTGTCGAACGTTTCCAAAATGGTCAATATGGATGAAATTTTAACATTTAATCTTTTGACTCTAAATGACTGTTGGATGTGAATTGTGACTTTTTCAACTAAAATAAGTGTGTTTAAAGTCATTTATGTGCCTGAAATTGGTCAAAATTGAAGCTTTTGAGTAAGCAAAACTCTGTAAAAATGGCCATTTTGGTCACTCTGAGGGTTAAAAAGTGGTTATTCAACATGAGGCACGATCCAATTAACATTTTGAATCATTTTTGGTACAGTCCCAAAAATCAATTTTCTGATGAAAAACGATGACTCCGGACCTGTCGAACGTTCCCAAAAAGGTCCATATGGATGAAATTTTAACATTTAATCTTTTGACTCCAAATGACTGTTGGATGTGAATTATGACCTTTTCGACTAAAATAAGTGTGTTTAAAGTCATTTCTGTGCCTGAAATTGGTCAAAATTGAAGCTTTTGAGTAAGCGAAACTCTGTAAAAATGGCAATGTTGGTCACTCTGAGGGGTTAAAAAGTGGTTATTCAACATGAGGCACGATCCATTTGACATTTTGAATCATTTTTGGTACAGTCCCAAAAATTTATTTTTCTGATGAAAAACGATAACTCCGGACCTGTCAAACGTTCCCAAAATGGTCAATATGGATGAAATTTTAACATTTAATCTTTTGACTCTAAATGACTGTTGCATGTGAATTATGACTTTTTCAACTAAAATAAGTGTGTTTAAAGTCATTTATGTGCCTGAAATTGGTCAAAATTAAAGCTTTTGAATAAGCAAAAACTCTGTAAAAATGGCAATTTTGGTCACTCTGAGGGTTAAAAAGTGGTTATTCCACATGAGGCACGATCCATTTGACATTTTGAATCATTTTTGGTACAGTCCCAAAAATCCATTTTCTGATGAAAAACGATGACTCCGGACCCTGTCGAACGTTTCCAAAATGGTCAATATGGATGAAATTTTAACATTTAATCTTTTGACTCTAAATGACTGTCGGATGTGAATTATGACTTTTTCAACTAAATCAAGTGTGTTTAAAGTCATTTATGTGCCTGAAATTGGTCAAAATTGAAGCTTTTGAGTAAGCAAAACTCTGTAAAAATGGCCATTTTGGTCACTCTGAGGGGTTAAAAAGTGGTTATTCAACATGAGGCACGATCCATTTGACATTTTGAATCATTTTTGGTACAGTCCCAAAAATTTATTTTTCTGATGAAAAACGATAACTCCGGACCTGTCAAACGTTCCCAAAATGGTCAATATGGATGAAATTTTAACATTTAATCTTTTGACTCTAAATGACTGTTGCATGTGAATTATGACTTTTTCAACTAAAATAAGTGTGTTTAAAGTCATTTATGTGCCTGAAATTGGTCAAAATTGAAGCTTTTGAGTAAGCAAAACTCTGTAAAAATGGCCATTTTGGTCACTCTGAGGGGTTAAAAAGTGGTTATTCAACATGAGGCACGATCCAATTGACATTTTGAATCATTTTTGGTACAGTCCCAAAAATCAATTTTCTGATGAAAAACGATGACTCCGGACCTGTCGAACGATTCCAAAATGGTCAATATGGATGAAATTTTAACATGTAATCTTTTGACTCTAAATGACTGTTGGATGTGAATTATGACTTTTTCAATTAAAATAAGTGTGTTTAAAATCATTTATGCGCCTGAAATTGGTCCAAATTAAAGCTTTTGAGTAAGCAAAACTCTGTAAAAATGGCAATGTTGGTCACTCTGAGGGGTTAAAAAGTGGTTATTCAACATGAGGCACGATCCATTTGACATTTTGAATCATTTTTGGTACAGTCCCAAAAATCAATTTTCTGATGAAAAACGATGACTCCGGACCTGTCGAACGTTTCCATAATGGTCAATATGGATGAAATTTTAACATTTAATCTTTTGACTCTAAATGACTGTTGGATGTGAATTATGACTTTTTCAACTAAAATAAGTGTGTTTAAAGTCATTTATGTGCCTGAAATTGGTCAAAATTGAAGCTTTTGAGTAAGCAAAACTCTGTAAAAATGGCCATTTTGGTCACTCTGACGGGTTAAAAAGTGGTTATTCAACATGAGGCACGATCCAATTGACATTTTGAATCATTTTTGGTACAGTCCCAAAAATCCATTTTCTGATGAAAAACGATGACTCCGGACCTGTCGAACGTTCCCAAAATGGTCAATATGGATGAAATTTTAACATTTAATCTTTTGACTCTAAATGACTGTTGGATGTGAATTATGACATTTTCAACTAAATCAAGTTTGTTTAAAGTCATTTATGTGCCTGAAATTGGTCAAAATTGAAGCTTTTGAGTGAGCAAAACTCTGTAAAAATGGCCATTTTGGTCACTCTGAGGGGTTAAAAAGTGGTTATTCAACATGAGGCACGATCCAATTGACATTTTGAATCATTTTTGGTACAGTCCCAAAAATCCATTTTCTGATGAAAAACGATGACTCCGGACCTGTCGAACGATTCCAAAATGGTCAATATGGATGAAATTTTAACATGTAATCTTTTGACTCAAAATGACTGTTGGATGTGAATTATGACTTTTTCAACTAAAATGAGTGTGTTTAAAATCATTTATGCGCCTGAAATTGGTCAAAATTAAAGCTTTTGAGTAAGCAAAACTCTGTAAAAATGGCCATTTTGGTCACTCTGAGGGGTTAAAAAGTGGTTATTCAACATGAGGCACGATCCAATTGACATTTTGAATCATTTTTGGTACAGTCCCAAAAATCCATTTTCTGATGAAAAACGATGACTCCAGACCTGTCGAACGTTCCCAAAATGGTCAATATGGATGAAATTTTAACATTTAATCTTTTGACTCCAAATGACTGTTGGATGTGAATTATGACCTTTTCGACTAAAATAAGTGTGTTTAAAGTCATTTCTGTGCCTGAAATTGGTCAAAATTGAAGCTTTTGAGTAAGCGAAACTCTGTAAAAATGGCAATGTTGGTCACTCTGAGGGGTTAAAAAGTGGTTATTCAACATGAGGCACGATCCATTTGACATTTTGAATCATTTTTGGTACAGTCCCAAAAATCCATTTTCTGATGAAAAACGATGACTCCGGACCTGTCGAACGTTTGCAAAATGGTCAATATGGATGAAATTTTAACATTTAATCTTTTGACTCTAAATGACTGTCGGATGTGAATTATGACTTTTTCAACTAAATCAAGTGTGTTTAAAGTCATTTATGTGCCTGAAATTGGTCAAAATTGAAGCTTTTGAGTAAGCAAAACTCTGTAAAAATTGCCATTTTGGTCACTCTGAGGGGTTAAAAAGTGGTTATTCAACATGAGGCACGATCCAATTGACATTTTGAATCATTTTTGGTACAGTCCCAAAAATCAATTTTCTGATGAAAAACGATGACTCCGGACCTGTCGAACGATTCCAAAATGGTCAATATGGATGAAATTTTAACATGTAATCTTTTGACTCTAAATGACTGTTGGATGTGAATTATGACTTTTTCAATTAAAATAAGTGTGTTTAAAATCATTTATGCGCCTGAAATTGGTCCAAATTAAAGCTTTTGAATAAGCAAAAACTCTGTAAAAATGGCAATTTTGGTCACTCTGAGGGGTTAAAAAGTGGTTATTCAACATGAGGCACGATCCATTTGACATTTTGAATCATTTTTGGTACAGTCCCAAAAATCCATTTTCTGATGAAAAACGATGACTCCGGACCTGTTGAACGTTTCCAAAATGGTCAATATGGATGAAATTTTAACATTTAATCTTTTGACTCCAAATGACTGTTGGATGGGAATTATGACTTTTTCAACTAAAATAAGTGTGTTTAAAGTCATTTATGTGCCTGAAATTGGTCAAAATTGAAGCTTTTGAGTAAGCAAAACTCTGTAAAAATGGCAATGTTGGTCACTCTGAGGGGTTAAAAAGTGGTTATTCAACATGAGGCACGATCCATTTGACATTTTGAATCATTTTTGGTACAGTCCCAAAAATCCATTTTCTGATGAAAAACGATGACTCCGGACCTGTCGAACGTTCCCAAAATGGTCAATATGGATGAAATTTTAACATTTAATCTTTTGACTCTAAATGACTGTTGGATGTGAATTATGACATTTTCAACTAAATCAAGTTTGTTTAAAGTCATTTATGTGCCTGAAATTGGTCAAAATTGAAGCTTTTGAGTGAGCAAAACTCTGTAAAAATGGCCATTTTGGTCACTCTGAGGGGTTAAAAAGTGGTTATTCAACATGAGGCACGATCCAATTGACATTTTGAATCATTTTTGGTACAGTCCCAAAAATCCATTTTCTGATGAAAAACGATGACTCCGGACCTGTCGAACGATTCCAAAATGGTCAATATGGATGAAATTTTAACATGTAATCTTTTGACTCTAAATGACTGTTGGATGTGAATTATGACTTTTTCAACTAAAATGAGTGTGTTTAAAGTCATTTATGTGCCTGAAATTGGTCAAAATTAAAGCTTTTGAATAAGCAAAAACTCTGTAAAAATGGCAATTTTGGTCACTCTGAGGGGTTAAAAAGTGGTTATTCAACATGAGCACGATCCATTTGACATTTTGAATCATTTTTGGTACAGTCCCAAAAATCCATTTTCTGATGAAAAACGATGACTCCGGACCTGTCGAACGTTCCCAAAATGGTCAATATGGATGAAATTTTAACATTTAATCTTTTGACTTCAAATGACTGTTGGATGTGAATTATGACCTTTTCAACAAAAATAAGTGTGTTTAAAGTCATTTATGTGCCTGAAATTGGTCAAAATTAAAGCTTTTGAATAAGCAAAAACTCTGTAAAAATGGCAATGTTGGTCACTCTGAGGGGTTAAAAAGTGGTTATTCAACATGAGGCACGATCCATTTGACATTTTGAATCATTTTTGGTACAGTCCCAAAAATTCATTTTCTGATGAAAAACGATGACTCCGGACCTGTCGAACGATTCCAAAATGGTCAATATGGATGAAATTTTAACATTTAATCTTTTGACTCCAAATGAATGTTGTATGGGAATTATGACTTTTTCAACTAAAATAAGTGTGTTTAAAGTCATTTATGTGCCTGAAATTGGTCAAAATTGAAGCTCTTGAGTAAGCAAAACTCTGTAAAAATGGCAATGTTGGTCACTCTGAGGGGTTAAAAAGTGGTTATTCAACATGAGGCACGATCCATTTGACATTTTGAATCATTTTTGGTACAGTCCCAAAAATCAATTTTCTGATGAAAAACGATGACTCCGGACCTGTCGAACGTTTCCAAAATGGTCAATATGGATGAAATTTTAACATTTAATCTTTTGACTCTAAATGACTGTTGGATGTGAATTGTGACTTTTTCAACTAAAATAAGTGTGTTTAAAGTCATTTATGTGCCTGAAATTGGTCAAAATTGAAGCTTTTGAGTAAGCAAAACTCTGTAAAAATGGCCATTTTGGTCACTCTGAGGGGTTAAAAAGTGGTTATTCAACATGAGGCACGATCCAATTAACATTTTGAATCATTTTTGGTACAGTCCCAAAAATCAATTTTCTGATGAAAAACGATGACTCCGGACCTGTCGAACGTTCCCAAAAAGGTCCATATGGATGAAATTTTAACATTTAATCTTTTGACTCCAAATGACTGTTGGATGTGAATTATGACCTTTTCGACTAAAATAAGTGTGTTTAAAGTCATTTCTGTGCCTGAAATTGGTCAAAATTGAAGCTTTTGAGTAAGCGAAACTCTGTAAAAATGGCAATGTTGGTCACTCTGAGGGGTTAAAAAGTGGTTATTCAACATGAGGCACGATCCATTTGACATTTTGAATCATTTTTGGTACAGTCCCAAAAATTTATTTTTCTGATGAAAAACGATAACTCCGGACCTGTCAAACGTTCCCAAAATGGTCAATATGGATGAAATTTTAACATTTAATCTTTTGACTCTAAATGACTGTTGCATGTGAATTATGACTTTTTCAACTAAAATAAGTGTGTTTAAAGTCATTTATGTGCCTGAAATTGGTCAAAATTAAAGCTTTTGAATAAGCAAAAACTCTGTAAAAATGGCAATTTTGGTCACTCTGAGGGGTTAAAAAGTGGTTATTCCACATGAGGCACGATCCATTTGACATTTTGAATCATTTTTGGTACAGTCCCAAAAATCCATTTTCTGATGAAAAACGATGACTCCGGACCTGTCGAACGTTTCCAAAATGGTCAATATGGATGAAATTTTAACATTTAATCTTTTGACTCTAAATGACTGTCGGATGTGAATTATGACTTTTTCAACTAAATCAAGTGTGTTTAAAGTCATTTATGTGCCTGAAATTGGTCAAAATTGAAGCTTTTGAGTAAGCAAAACTCTGTAAAAATGGCCATTTTGGTCACTCTGAGGGGTTAAAAAGTGGTTATTCAACATGAGGCACGATCCAATTGACATTTTGAATCATTTTTGGTACAGTCCCAAAAATCCATTTTCTGATGAAAAATGATGACTCCGGACCTGTCGAACGATTCCAAAATGGTCAATATGGATGAAATTTTAACATTTAATCTTTTGACTCCAAATGACTGTTGGATGTGAATTATGACCTTTTCGACTAAAATAAGTGTGTTTAAAGTCATTTCTGTGCCTGAAATTGGTAAAAATTGAAGCTTTTGAGTAAGCGAAACTCTGTAAAAATGGCAATGTTGGTCACTCTGAGGGGTTAAAAAGTGGTTATTCAACATGAGGCACGATCCATTTGACATTTTGAATCATTTTTGGTACAGTCCCAAAAATCCATTTTCTGATGAAAAACGATGACTCCGGACCTGTCGAACGTTCCCAAAATGGTCAATATGGATGAAATTTTAACATTTAATCTTTTGACTCCAAATGACTGTTGGATGGGAATTATGACTTTTTCAACTAAAATAAGTGTGTTTAAAGTCATTTATGTGCCTGAAATTGGTCAAAATTGAAGCTTTTGAGTAAGCAAAACTCTGTAAAAATGGCAATGTTGGTCACTCTGAGGGGTTAAAAAGTGGTTATTCAACATGAGGCACGATCCATTTGACATTTTGAATCATTTTTGGTACAGTCCCAAAAATCAATTTTCTGATGAAAAACGATGACTCCGGACCTGTCGAACGTTCCCAAAATGGTCAATATGGATGAAATTTTAACATTTAATCTTTTGACTCTAAATGACTGTTGGATGTGAATTATGACTTTTTCAACTAAAATAAGTATGTTTAAAGTCATTTATGTGCCTGAAATTGGTCAAAATTGAAGCTTTTGAGTAAGCGAAACTCTGTAAAAATGGCAATTTTGGTCACTCTGAGGGGTTAAAAAGTGGTTATTCAACATGAGGCGCCATCCATTTGACATTTTGAATCATTTTTGGTACAGTCCCAAAAATCCATTTTCTGATGAAAAACGATGACTCCGGACCTGTCGAACGTTCCCAAAAAGGTCCATATGGATGAAATTTTAACATTTAATCTTTTGACTCCAAATGACTGTTGGATGTGAATTATGACCTTTTCGACTAAAATAAGTGTGTTTAAAGTCATTTCTGTGCCTGAAATTGGTCAAAATTGAAGCTTTTGAGTAAGCGAAACTCTGTAAAAATGGCAATGTTGGTCACTCTGAGGGGTTAAAAAGTGGTTATTCAACATGAGGCACGATCCATTTGACATTTTGAATCATTTTTGGTACAGTCCCAAAAATCCATTTTCTGATGAAAAACGATGACTCCGGACCTGTCGAACGTTCCCAAAATGGTCAATATGGATGAAATTTTAACATTTAATCTTTTGACTCTAAATGACTGTTGGATGTGAATTATGACTTTTTCAACTAAAATAAGTATGTTTAAAGTCATTTATGTGCCTGAAATTGGTCAAAATTGAAGCTTTTGAGTGAGCAAAACTCTGTAAAAATGGCCATTTTGGTCACTCTGAGGGGTTAAAAAGTGGTTATTCAACATGAGGCACGATCCAATTGACATTTTGAATCATTTTTGGTACAGTCCCAAAAATCCATTTTCTGATGAAAAACAATGACTCCGGACCTGTCGAACGATTCCAAAATGGTCAATATGGATGAAATTTTAACATGTAATCTTTTGACTCTAAATGACTGTTGGATGTGAATTATGACTTTTTCAACTAAAATGAGTGTGTTTAAAATCATTTATGCGCCTGAAATTGGTCAAAATTAAAGCTTTTGAGTAAGCAAAACTCTGTAAAAATGGCCATTTTGGTCACTCTGAGGGGTTAAAAAGTGGTTATTCAACATGAGGCACGATCCAATTGACATTTTGAATCATTTTTGGTACAGTCCCAAAAATCCATTTTCTGATGAAAAACGATGACTCCGGACCTGTCGAACGTTCCCAAAATGGTCAATATGGATGAAATTTTAACATTTAATCTTTTGACTCTAAATGACTGTTGGATGTGAATTATGACTTTTTCAACTAAAATAAGTGTGTTTAAAGTCATTTATGTGCCTGAAATTGGTCAAAATTAAAGCTTTTGAATAAGCAAAAACTCTGTAAAAATGGCAATTTTGGTCACTCTGAGGGGTTAAAAAGTGGTTATTCAACATGAGGCACGATCCATTTGACATTTTGAATCATTTTTGGTACAGTCCCAAAAATCCATTTTCTGATGAAAAACGA
Organism: Lissotriton vulgaris; assembly: GCF_964263255.1. NCBI lineage: Eukaryota > Metazoa > Chordata > Amphibia > Caudata > Salamandridae > Lissotriton > Lissotriton vulgaris. The sequence goes on from NW_028244534.1 coordinate 170,257, forward strand.
TGACTCCGGACCTGTCGAACGTTCCCAAAATGGTCAATATGGATGAAATTTTAACATTTAATCTTTTGACTTCAAATGACTGTTGGATGTGAATTATGACCTTTTCAACAAAAATAAGTGTGTTTAAAGTCATTTATGTGCCTGAAATTGGTCAAAATTAAAGCTTTTGAATAAGCAAAAACTCTGTAAAAATGGCAATGTTGGTCACTCTGAGGGGTTAAAAAGTGGTTATTTAACATGAGGCACGATCCATTTGACATTTTGAATCATTTTTGGTACAGTCCCAAAAATCCATTTTCTGATGAAAAACGATGACTCCGGACCTGTCGAACGATTCCAAAATGGTCAATATGGATGAAATTTTAACATTTAATCTTTTGACTCCAAATGAATGTTGTATGGGAATTATGACTTTTTCAACTAAAATAAGTGTGTTTAAAGTCATTTCTGTGCCTGAAATTGGTAAAAATTGAAGCTTTTGAGTAAGCGAAACTCTGTAAAAATGGCAATGTTGGTCACTCTGAGGGGTTAAAAAGTGGTTATTCAACATGAGGCACGATCCATTTGACATTTTGAATCATTTTTGGTACAGTCCCAAAAATCCATTTTCTGATGAAAAACGATGACTCCGGACCTGTCGAACGTTCCCAAAATGGTCAATATGGATGAAATTTTAACATTTAATCTTTTGACTCCAAATGACTGTTGGATGGGAATTATGACTTTTTCAACTAAAATAAGTGTGTTTAAAGTCATTTATGTGCCTGAAATTGGTCAAAATTGAAGCTTTTGAGTAAGCAAAACTCTGTAAAAATGGCAATGTTGGTCACTCTGAGGGGTTAAAAAGTGGTTATTCAACATGAGGCACGATCCATTTGACATTTTGAATCATTTTTGGTACAGTCCCAAAAATCAATTTTCTGATGAAAAACGATGACTCCGGACCTGTCGAACGTTCCCAAAATGGTCAATATGGATGAAATTTTAACATTTAATCTTTTGACTCTAAATGACTGTTGGATGTGAATTATGACTTTTTCAACTAAAATAAGTATGTTTAAAGTCATTTATGTGCCTGAAATTGGTCAAAATTGAAGCTTTTGAGTAAGCGAAACTCTGTAAAAATGGCAATTTTGGTCACTCTGAGGGGTTAAAAAGTGGTTATTCAACATGAGGCGCCATCCATTTGACATTTTGAATCATTTTTGGTACAGTCCCAAAAATCCATTTTCTGATGAAAAACGATGACTCCGGACCTGTCGAACGTTCCCAAAAAGGTCCATATGGATGAAATTTTAACATTTAATCTTTTGACTCCAAATGACTGTTGGATGTGAATTATGACCTTTTCGACTAAAATAAGTGTGTTTAAAGTCATTTCTGTGCCTGAAATTGGTCAAAATTGAAGCTTTTGAGTAAGCGAAACTCTGTAAAAATGGCAATGTTGGTCACTCTGAGGGGTTAAAAAGTGGTTATTCAACATGAGGCACGATCCATTTGACATTTTGAATCATTTTTGGTACAGTCCCAAAAATCCATTTTCTGATGAAAAACGATGACTCCGGACCTGTCGAACGTTCCCAAAATGGTCAATATGGATGAAATTTTAACATTTAATCTTTTGACTCTAAATGACTGTTGGATGTGAATTATGACTTTTTCAACTAAAATAAGTATGTTTAAAGTCATTTATGTGCCTGAAATTGGTCAAAATTGAAGCTTTTGAGTGAGCAAAACTCTGTAAAAATGGCCATTTTGGTCACAATGAGGGGTTAAAAAGTGGTTATTCAACATGAGGCACGATCCAATTGACATTTTGAATCATTTTTGGTACAGTCCCAAAAATCCATTTTCTGATGAAAAACGATGACTCCGGACCTGTCGAACGATTCCAAAATGGTCAATATGGATGAAATTTTAACATGTAATCTTTTGACTCTAAATGACTGTTGGATGTGAATTATGACTTTTTCAACTAAAATGAGTGTGTTTAAAATCATTTATGCGCCTGAAATTGGTCAAAATTAAAGCTTTTGAGTAAGCAAAACTCTGTAAAAATGGCCATTTTGGTCACTCTGAGGGGTTAAAAAGTGGTTATTCAACATGAGGCACGATCCAATTGACATTTTGAATCATTTTTGGTACAGTCCCAAAAATCCATTTTCTGATGAAAAACGATGACTCCGGACCTGTCGAACGTTCCCAAAATGGTCAATATGGATGAAATTTTAACATTTAATCTTTTGACTCTAAATGACTGTTGGATGTGAATTATGACTTTTTCAACTAAAATAAGTGTGTTTAAAGTCATTTATGTGCCTGAAATTGGTCAAAATTAAAGCTTTTGAATAAGCAAAAACTCTGTAAAAATGGCAATTTTGGTCACTCTGAGGGGTTAAAAAGTGGTTATTCAACATGAGGCACGATCCATTTGACATTTTGAATCATTTTTGGTACAGTCCCAAAAATCCATTTTCTGATGAAAAACGATGACTCCGGACCTGTCGAACGTTCCCAAAATGGTCAATATGGATGAAATTTTAACATTTAATCTTTTGACTTCAAATGACTGTTGGATGTGAATTATGACCTTTTCAACAAAAATAAGTGTGTTTAAAGTCATTTATGTGCCTGAAATTGGTCAAAATTAAAGCTTTTGAATAAGCAAAAACTCTGTAAAAATGGCAATGTTGGTCACTCTGAGGGGTTAAAAAGTGGTTATTCAACATGAGGCACGATCCATTTGACATTTTGAATCATTTTTGGTACAGTCCCAAAAATCCATTTTCTGATGAAAAACGATGACTCCGGACCTGTCGAACGATTCCAAAATGGTCAATATGGATGAAATTTTAACATTTAATCTTTTGACTCCAAATGAATGTTGTATGGGAATTATGACTTTTTCAACTAAAATAAGTGTGTTTAAAGTCATTTATGTGCCTGAAATTGGTCAAAATTGAAGCTCTTGAGTAAGCAAAACTCTGTAAAAATGGCAATGTTGGTCACTCTGAGGGGTTAAAAAGTGGTTATTCAACATGAGGCACGATCCATTTGACATTTTGAATCATTTTTGGTACAGTCCCAAAAATCAATTTTCTGATGAAAAACGATGACTCCGGACCTGTCGAACGTTTCCAAAATGGTCAATATGGATGAAATTTTAACATTTAATCTTTTGACTCTAAATGACTGTTGGATGTGAATTGTGACTTTTTCAACTAAAATAAGTGTGTTTAAAGTCATTTATGTGCCTGAAATTGGTCAAAATTGAAGCTTTTGAGTAAGCAAAACTCTGTAAAAATGGCCATTTTGGTCACTCTGAGGGGTTAAAAAGTGGTTATTCAACATGAGGCACGATCCAATTAACATTTTGAATCATTTTTGGTACAGTCCCAAAAATCCATTTTCTGATGAAAAACGATGACTCCGGACCTGTCGAACGTTCCCAAAAAGGTCCATATGGATGAAATTTTAACATTTAATCTTTTGACTCCAAATGACTGTTGGATGTGAATTATGACCTTTTCGACTAAAATAAGTGTGTTTAAAGTCATTTCTGTGCCTGAAATTGGTCAAAATTGAAGCTTTTGAGTAAGCGAAACTCTGTAAAAATGGCAATGTTGGTCACTCTGAGGGGTTAAAAAGTGGTTATTCAACATGAGGCACGATCCATTTGACATTTTGAATCATTTTTGGTACAGTCCCAAAAATTTATTTTTCTGATGAAAAACGATGACTCCGGACCTGTCAAACGTTCCCAAAATGGTCAATATGGATGAAATTTTAACATTTAATCTTTTGACTCTAAATGACTGTTGCATGTGAATTATGACTTTTTCAACTAAAATAAGTGTGTTTAAAGTCATTTATGTGCCTGAAATTGGTCAAAATTAAAGCTTTTGAATAAGCAAAAACTCTGTAAAAATGGCAATTTTGGTCACTCTGAAGGGTTAAAAAGTGGTTATTCAACATGAGGCACGATCCATTTGACATTTTAAATCATTTTTGGTACAGTCCCAAAAATCCATTTTCTGATGAAAAACGATGACTCCGGACCTGTCGAACGTTTCCAAAATGGTCAATATGGATGAAATTTTAACATTTAATCTTTTGACTCTAAATGACTGTCGGATGTGAATTATGACTTTTTCAACTAAATCAAGTGTGTTTAAAGTCATTTATGTGCCTGAAATTGGTCAAAATTGAAGCTTTTGAGTAAGCAAAACTCTGTAAAAATGGCAATGTTGGTCACTCTGAGGGGTTAAAAAGTGGTTATTCAACATGAGGCACGATCCATTTGACATTTTGAATCATTTTTGGTACAGTCCCAAAAATCCATTTTCTGATGAAAAACGATGACTCCGGACCTGTCGAACGTTCCCAAAATGGTCAATATGGATGAAATTTTAACATTTAATCTTTTGACTCCAAATGACTGTTGGATGGGAATTATGACTTTTTCAACTAAAATAAGTGTGTTTAAAGTCATTTATGTGCCTGAAATTGGTCAAAATTGAAGCTTTTGAGTAAGCAAAACTCTGTAAAAATGGCAATGTTGGTCACTCTGAGGGGTTAAAAAGTGGTTATTCAACATGAGGCACGATCCATTTGACATTTTGAATCATTTTTGGTACAGTCCCAAAAATCCATTTTCTGATGAAAAACGATGACTCCGGACCTGTCGAACGTTCCCAAAATGGTCAATATGGATGAAATTTTAACATTTAATCTTTTGACTCTAAATGACTGTTGGATGTGAATTATGAATTTTTCAACTAAAATAAGTGTGTTTAAAGTCATTTATGTGCCTGAAATTGGTCAAAATTAAAGCTTTTGAATAAGCAAAAACTCTGTAAAAATGGCAATTTTGGTCACTCTGAGGGGTTAAAAAGTGGTTATTCAACATGAGGCACGATCCATTTGACATTTTGAATCATTTTTGGTACAGTCCCAAAAATCCATTTTCTGATGAAAAACGATGACTCCGGACCTGTCGAACGTTTCCAAAATGGTCAATATGGATGAAATTTTAACATTTAATCTTTTGACTCTAAATGACTGTCGGATGTGAATTATGACTTTTTCAACTAAATCAAGTGTGTTTAAAGTCATTTATGTGCCTGAAATTGGTCAAAATTGAAGCTTTTGAGTAAGCAAAACTCTGTAAAAATGGCCATTTTGGTCACTCTGAGGGGTTAAAAAGTGGTTATTCAACATGAGGCACGATCCAATTGACATTTTGAATCATTTTTGGTACAGTCCCAAAAATCCATTTTCTGATGAAAAATGATGACTCCGGACCTGTCGAACGATTCCAAAATGGTCAATATGGATGAAATTTTAACATTTAATCTTTTGACTCCAAATGACTGTTGGATGTGAATTATGACCTTTTCGACTAAAATAAGTGTGTTTAAAGTCATTTCTGTGCCTGAAATTGGTAAAAATTGAAGCTTTTGAGTAAGCGAAACTCTGTAAAAATGGCAATGTTGGTCACTCTGAGGGGTTAAAAAGTGGTTATTCAACATGAGGCGCCATCCATTTGACATTTTGAATCATTTTTGGTACAGTCCCAAAAATCCATTTTCTGATGAAAAACGATGACTCCGGACCTGTCGAACGTTCCCAAAATGGTCAATATGGATGAAATTTTAACATTTAATCTTTTGACTCCAAATGACTGTTGGATGGGAATTATGACTTTTTCAACTAAAATAAGTGTGTTTAAAGTCATTTATGTGCCTGAAATTGGTCAAAATTGAAGCTTTTGAGTAAGCAAAACTCTGTAAAAATGGCAATGTTGGTCACTCTGAGGGGTTAAAAAGTGGTTATTCAACATGAGGCACGATCCATTTGACATTTTGAATCATTTTTGGTACAGTCCCAAAAATCCATTTTCTGATGAAAAACGATGACTCCGGACCTGTCGAACGTTCCCAAAATGGTCAATATGGATGAAATTTTAACATTTAATCTTTTGACTCTAAATGACTGTTGGATGTGAATTATGACTTTTTCAACTAAAATAAGTATGTTTAAAGTCATTTATGTGCCTGAAATTGGTCAAAATTGAAGCTTTTGAGTAAGCGAAACTCTGTAAAAATGGCAATTTTGGTCACTCTGAGGGGTTAAAAAGTGGTTATTCAACATGAGGCGCCATCCATTTGACATTTTGAATCATTTTTGGTACAGTCCCAAAAATCCATTTTCTGATGAAAAACGATGACTCCGGACCTGTCGAACGTTTCCAAAAAGGTCAATATGGATGAAATTTTAACATTTAATCTTTTGACTCTAAATGACTGTTGGATGTGAATTATGACTTTTTCAACTAAAATAAGTGTGTTTAAAGTCATGTATGTGCCTGAAATTGGTCAAAATTGAAGCTTTTGAGTAAGCAAAACTCTGTAAAAATGGCCATTTTGGTCACTCTGAGGGGTTAAAAAGTGGTTATTCAACATGAGGCACGATCCAATTGACATTTTGAATCATTTTTGGTACAGTCCCAAAAATCCATTTTCTGATGAAAAACGATGACTCCGGACCTGTCGAACGATTCCAAAATGGTCAATATGGATGAAATTTTAACATGTAATCTTTTGACTCTAAATGACTGTTGGATGTGAATTATGACTTTTTCAACTAAAATAAGTGTGTTTAAAATCATTTATGCGCCTGAAATTGGTCAAAATTAAAGCTTTTGAGTAAGCAAAAACTCTGTAAAAATGGCCATTTTGGTCACTCTGAGGGGTTAAAAAGTGGTTATTCAACATGAGGCACGATCCAATTGACATTTTGAATCATTTTTGGTACAGTCCCAAAAATCCATTTTCTGATGAAAAACGATGACTCCGGACCTGTCGAACGATTCCAAAATGGTCAATATGGATGAAATTTTAACATTTAATCTTTTGACTCTAAATGACTGTTGGATGTGAATTATGACTTTTTCAACTAAAATAAGTGTATTTAAAGTCATTTATGTGCCTGAAATTGGTCAAAATTAAAGCTTTTGAATAAGCAAAAACTCTGTAAAAATGGCAATTTTGGTCACTCTGAGGGGTTAAAAAGTGGTTATTCAACATGAGGCACGATCCATTTGACATTTTGAATCATTTTTGGTACAGTCCCAAAAATCCATTTTCTGATGAAAAACGATGACTCCGGACCTGTCGAACGTTCCCAAAATGGTCAATATGGATGAAATTTTAACATTTAATCTTTTGACTCCAAATGACTGTTGGATGGGAATTATGACTTTTTCAACTAAAATAAGTGTGTTTAAAGTCATTTATGTGCCTGAAATTGGTCAAAATTGAAGCTTTTGAGTAAGCAAAACTCTGTAAAAATGGCAATGTTGGTCACTCTGAGGGGTTAAAAAGTGGTTATTCAACATGAGGCACGATCCATTTGACATTTTGAATCATTTTTGGTACAGTCCCAAAAATCAATTTTCTGATGAAAAACGATGACTCCGGACCTGTCGAACGTTCCCAAAATGGTCAATATGGATGAAATTTTAACATTTAATCTTTTGACTCTAAATGACTGTTGGATGTGAATTATGACTTTTTCAACTAAAATAAGTGTGTTTAAAGTCATTTATGTGCCTGAAATTGGTCAAAATTGAAGCTTTTGAGTAAGCAAAACTCTGTAAAAATGGCCATTTTGGTCACTCTGAGGGGTTAAAAAGTGGTTATTCAACATGAGGCACGATCCAATTGACATTTTGAATCATTTTTGGTACAGTCCCAAAAATCAATTTTCTGATGAAAAACGATGACTCCGGACCTGTCGAACGTTCCCAAAATGGTCAATATGGATGAAATTTTAACATTTAATCTTTTGACTCCAAATGACTGTTGGATGTGAATTATGACCTTTTCGACAAAAATAAGTGTGTTTAAAGTCATTTCTGTGCCTGAAATTGGTTAAAATTGAAGCTTTTGAGTAAGCGAAACTCTGTAAAAATGGCCATTTTGGTCACTCTGAGGGGTTAAAAAGTGGTTATTCAACATGAGGCGCCATCCATTTGACATTTTGAATCATTTTTGGTACAGTCCCAAAAATCCATTTTCTGATGAAAAACGATGACTCCGGACCTGTCGAACGTTCCCAAAATGGTCAATATGGATGAAATTTTAACATTTAATCTTTTGACTCCAAATGACTGTTGGATGGGAATTATGACTTTTTCAACTAAAATAAGTGTGTTTAAAGTCATTTATGTGCCTGAAATTGGTCAAAATTGAAGCTTTTGAGTAAGCAAAACTCTGTAAAAATGGCAATGTTGGTCACTCTGAGGGGTTAAAAAGTGGTTATTCAACATGAGGCACGATCCATTTGACATTTTGAATCATTTTTGGTACAGTCCCAAAAATCCATTTTCTGATGAAAAACGATGACTCCGGACCTGTCGAACGTTCCCAAAATGGTCAATATGGATGAAATTTTAACATTTAATCTTTTGACTCTAAATGACTGTTGGATGTGAATTATGACTTTTTCAACTAAAATAAGTATGTTTAAAGTCATTTATGTGCCTGAAATTGGTCAAAATTGAAGCTTTTGAGTAAGCGAAACTCTGTAAAAATGGCAATTTTGGTCACTCTGAGGGGTTAAAAAGTGGTTATTCAACATGAGGCGCCATCCATTTGACATTTTGAATCATTTTTGGTACAGTCCCAAAAATCCATTTTCTGATGAAAAACGATGACTCCGGACCTGTCGAACGTTTCCAAAAAGGTCAATATGGATGAAATTTTAACATTTAATCTTTTGACTCTAAATGACTGTTGGATGTGAATTATGACTTTTTCAACTAAAATAAGTGTGTTTAAAGTCATGTATGTGCCTGAAATTGGTCAAAATTGAAGCTTTTGAGTAAGCAAAACTCTGTAAAAATGGCCATTTTGGTCACTCTGAGGGGTTAAAAAGTGGTTATTCAACATGAGGCACGATCCAATTGACATTTTGAATCATTTTTGGTACAGTCCCAAAAATCCATTTTCTGATGAAAAACGATGACTCCGGACCTGTCGAACGATTCCAAAATGGTCAATATGGATGAAATTTTAACATGTAATCTTTTGACTCTAAATGACTGTTGGATGTGAATTATGACTTTTTCAACTAAAATAAGTGTGTTTAAAATCATTTATGCGCCTGAAATTGGTCAAAATTAAAGCTTTTGAGTAAGCAAAAACTCTGTAAAAATGGCCATTTTGGTCACTCTGAGGGGTTAAAAAGTGGTTATTCAACATGAGGCACGATCCAATTGACATTTTGAATCATTTTTGGTACAGTCCCAAAAATCCATTTTCTGATGAAAAACGATGACTCCGGACCTGTCGAACGATTCCAAAATGGTCAATATGGATGAAATTTTAACATTTAATCTTTTGACTCTAAATGACTGTTGGATGTGAATTATGACTTTTTCAACTAAAATAAGTGTATTTAAAGTCATTTATGTGCCTGAAATTGGTCAAAATTAAAGCTTTTGAATAAGCAAAAACTCTGTAAAAATGGCAATTTTGGTCACTCTGAGGGGTTAAAAAGTGGTTATTCAACATGAGGCACGATCCATTTGACATTTTGAATCATTTTTGGTACAGTCCCAAAAATCCATTTTCTGATGAAAAACGATGACTCCGGACCTGTCGAACGTTCCCAAAATGGTCAATATGGATGAAATTTTAACATTTAATCTTTTGACTCCAAATGACTGTTGGATGGGAATTATGACTTTTTCAACTAAAATAAGTGTGTTTAAAGTCATTTATGTGCCTGAAATTGGTCAAAATTGAAGCTTTTGAGTAAGCAAAACTCTGTAAAAATGGCAATGTTGGTCACTCTGAGGGGTTAAAAAGTGGTTATTCAACATGAGGCACGATCCATTTGACATTTTGAATCATTTTTGGTACAGTCCCAAAAATCAATTTTCTGATGAAAAACGATGACTCCGGACCTGTCGAACGTTCCCAAAATGGTCAATATGGATGAAATTTTAACATTTAATCTTTTGACTCTAAATGACTGTTGGATGTGAATTATGACTTTTTCAACTAAAATAAGTGTGTTTAAAGTCATTTATGTGCCTGAAATTGGTCAAAATTGAAGCTTTTGAGTAAGCAAAACTCTGTAAAAATGGCCATTTTGGTCACTCTGAGGGGTTAAAAAGTGGTTATTCAACATGAGGCACGATCCAATTGACATTTTGAATCATTTTTGGTACAGTCCCAAAAATCAATTTTCTGATGAAAAACGATGACTCCGGACCTGTCGAACGTTCCCAAAATGGTCAATATGGATGAAATTTTAACATTTAATCTTTTGACTCCAAATGACTGTTGGATGTGAATTATGACCTTTTCGACAAAAATAAGTGTGTTTAAAGTCATTTCTGTGCCTGAAATTGGTTAAAATTGAAGCTTTTGAGTAAGCGAAACTCTGTAAAAATGGCCATTTTGGTCACTCTGAGGGGTTAAAAAGTGGTTATTCAACATGAGGCACGATCCAATTGACATTTTGAATCATTTTTGGTACAGTCCCAAAAATCCATTTTCTGATGAAAAACGATGACTCCGGACCTGTCGAACGTTCCCAAAATGGTCAATATGGATGAAATTTTAACATTTAATCTTTTGACTCCAAATGACTGTTGGATGTGAATTATGACCTTTTCGACTAAAATAAGTGTGTTTAAAGTCATTTCTGTGCCTGAAATTGGTCAAAATTGAAGCTTTTGAGTAAGCAAAACTCTGTAAAAATGGCAATGTTGGTCACTCTGAGGGGTTAAAAAGTGGTTATTCAACATGAGGCACGATCCATTTGACATTTTGAATCATTTTTGGTACAGTCCCAAAAATCCATTTTCTGATGAAAAACGATGACTCCGGACCTGTCGAACGTTCCCAAAATGGTCAATATGGATGAAATTTTAACATTTAATCTTTTGACTCTAAATGACTGTTGGATGTGAATTATGACTTTTTCAACTAAAATAAGTGTGTTTAAAGTCATTTATGTGCCTGAAATTGGTCAAAATTCAAGCTTTTGAATAAGCAAAAACTCTGTAAAAATGGCAATTTTGGTCACTCTGAGGGGTTAAAAAGTGGTTATTCAACATGAGGCACGATCCATTTGACATTTTGAATCATTTTTGGTACAGTCCCAAAAATCCATTTTCTGATGAAAAACGATGACTCCGGACCTGTCGAACGTTCCCAAAATGGTCAATATGGATGAAATTTTAACATTTAATCTTTTGACTCTAAATGACTGTTGGATGTGAATTATGACTTTTTCAACTAAAATAAGTGTGTTTAAAGTCATTTATGTGCCTGAAATTGGTCAAAATTGAAGCTTTTGAGTAAGCAAAACTCTGTAAAAATGGCCATTTTGGTCAGTCTGAGGGGTTAAAAAGTGGTTATTCAACATGAGGCACGATCCAATTGACATTTTGAATCATTTTTGGTACAGTCCCAAAAATCCATTTTCTGATGAAAAACGATGACTCCGGACCTGTCGAACGATTCCAAAATGGTCAATATGGATGAAATGTTAATATTTAATCTTTTGACTCTAAATGACTGTTGGATGGGAATTATGACTTTTTCAACTAAAATAAGTGTGTTTAAAGTCATTTATGTGCCTGAAATTGGTCAAAATTAAAGCTTTTGAATAAGCAAAAACTCTGTAAAAATGGCAATTTTGGTCACTCTGAGGGGTTAAAAAGTGGTTATTCAACATGAGCCACGATCCATTTGACATTTTGAATCATTTTTGTACAGTCCCAAACATCCATTTTCTGATGAAAAACGATGACTCCGGACCTGTCGAACGTTCCCAAAATGGTCAATATGGATGAAATTTTAACATTTAATCTTTTGACTCCAAATGACTTTTGGATGGGAATTATGACTTTTTCAACTAAAATAAGTGTGTTTAAAGTCATTTATGTGCCTGAAATTGGCCAAAATTGAAGCTCTTGAGTAAGCAAAACTCTGTAAATATGGCAATGTTGGTCACTCTGAGGGGTTAAAAAGTGGTTATTCAACATGAGGCACGATCCATTTGACATTTTGAATCATTTTTGGTACAGTCCCAAAAATCCATTTTCTGATGAAAAACGATGACTCCGGACCTGTCGAACGTTCCCAAAATGGTCAATATGGATGAAATTTTAACATTTAATCTTTTGACTCTAAATGACTGTTGCATGTGAATTATGACTTTTTCAACTAAAATAAGTGTGTTTAAAGTCATTTATGTGCCTGAAATTGGTCAAAATTAAATCTTTTGAATAAGCAAAAACTCTGTAAAAATGGCAATTTTGGTCACTCTGAGGGGTTAAAAAGTGGTTATTCAACATGAGGCACGATCCATTTGACATTTTGAATCATTTTTGGTACAGTCCCAAAAATCCATTTTCTGATGAAAAACGATGACTCCGGACCTGTCGAACGTTCCCAAAATGGTCAATATGGATGAAATTTTAACATTTAATCTTTAGACTCTAAATGACTGTTGGATGTGAATTATGACTTTTTCAACTAAAATAAGTGTGTTTAAAGTCATTTATGTGCCTGAAATTGGTCAAAATTAAAGCTTTTGAATAAGCAAAAACTCTGTAAAAATGGCAATTTTGGTCACTCTGAGGGGTTAAAAAGTGGTTATTCAACATGAGGCACGATCCATTTGACATTTTGAATCATTTTTGGTACAGTCCCAAAAATCCATTTTCTGATGAAAAACGATGACTCCGGACCTGTCGAACGTTTCCAAAATGGTCAATATGGATGAAATTTTAACATTTAATCTTTTGACTCTAAATGACTGTCGGATGTGAATTATGACTTTTTCAACTAAATCAAGTGTGTTTAAAGTCATTTATGTGCCTGAAATTGGTCAAAATTGAAGCTTTTGAGTAAGCAAAACTCTGTAAAAATGGCCATTTTGGTCACTCTGAGGGGTTAAAAAGTGGTTATTCAACATGAGGCACGATCCAATTGACATTTTGAATCATTTTTGGTACAGTCCCAAAAATCCATTTTCTGATGAAAAATGATGACTCCGGACCTGTCGAACGATTCCAAAATGGTCAATATGGATGAAATTTTAACATTTAATCTTTTGACTCCAAATGACTGTTGGATGTGAATTATGACCTTTTCGACTAAAATAAGTGTGTTTAAAGTCATTTCTGTGCCTGAAATTGGTAAAAATTGAAGCTTTTGAGTAAGCGAAACTCTGTAAAAATGGCAATGTTGGTCACTCTGAGTGGTTAAAAAGTGGTTATTCAACATGAGGCACGATCCATTTGACATTTTGAATCATTTTTGGTACAGTCCCAAAAATCCATTTTCTGATGAAAAACGATGACTCCGGACCTGTCGAACGTTCCCAAAATGGTCAATATGGATGAAATTTTAACATTTAATCTTTTGACTCCAAATGACTGTTGGATGGGAATTATGACTTTTTCAACTAAAATAAGTGTGTTTAAAGTCATTTATGTGCCTGAAATTGGTCAAAATTGAAGCTTTTGAGTAAGCAAAACTCTGTAAAAATGGCAATGTTGGTCACTCTGAGGGGTTAAAAAGTGGTTATTCAACATGAGGCACGATCCATTTGACATTTTGAATCATTTTTGGTACAGTCCCAAAAATCCATTTTCTGATGAAAAACGATGACTCCGGACCTGTCGAACGTTCCCAAAATGGTCAATATGGATGAAATTTTAACATTTAATCTTTTGACTCTAAATGACTGTTGGATGTGCATTATGACTTTTTCAACTAAAATAAGTATGTTTAAAGTCATTTATGTGCCTGAAATTGGTCAAAATTGAAGCTTTTGAGTGAGCAAAACTCTGTAAAAATGGCCATTTTGGTCACTCTGAGGGGTTAAAAAGTGGTTATTCAACATGAGGCACGATCCAATTGACATTTTGAATCATTTTTGGTACAGTCCCAAAAATCCATTTTCTGATGAAAAACGATGACTCCGGACCTGTCGAACGATTCCAAAATGGTCAATATGGATGAAATTTTAACATGTAATCTTTTGACTCTAAATGACTGTTGGATGTGAATTATGACTTTTTCAACTAAAATGAGTGTGTTTAAAATCATTTATGCGCCTGAAATTGGTCAAAATTAAAGCTTTTGAGTAAGCAAAACTCTGTAAAAATGGCCATTTTGGTCACTCTGAGGGGTTAAAAAGTGGTTATTCAACATGAGGCACGATCCAATTGACATTTTGAATCATTTTTGGTACAGTCCCAAAAATCCATTTTCTGATGAAAAACGATGACTCCGGACCTGTCGAACGTTCCCAAAATGGTCAATATGGATGAAATTTTAACATTTAATCTTTTGACTCTAAATGACTGTTGGATGTGAATTATGTTTTTTTCAACTAAAATAAGTGTGTTTAAAGTCATTTATGTGCCTGAAATTGGTCAAAATTAAAGCTTTTGAATAAGCAAAAACTCTGTAAAAATGGCAATTTTGGTCACTCTGAGGGGTTAAAAAGTGGTTATTCAACATGAGGCACGATCCATTTGACATTTTGAATCATTTTTGGTACAGTCCCAAAAATCCATTTTCTGATGAAAAACGATGACTCCGGACCTGTCGAACGTTCCCAAAATGGTCAATATGGATGAAATTTTAACATTTAATCTTTTGACTTCAAATGACTGTTGGATGTGAATTATGACCTTTTCAACAAAAATAAGTGTGTTTAAAGTCATTTATGTGCCTGAAATTGGTCAAAATTAAAGCTTTTGAATAAGCAAAAACTCTGTAAAAATGGCAATGTTGGTCACTCTGAGGGGTTAAAAAGTGGTTATTCAACATGAGGCACGATCCATTTGACATTTTGAATCATTTTTGGTACAGTCCCAAAAATCCATTTTCTGATGAAAAACGATGACTCCGGACCTGTCGAACGATTCCAAAATGGTCAATATGGATGAAATTTTAACATTTAATCTTTTGACTCCAAATGAATGTTGTATGGGAATTATGACTTTTTCAACTAAAATAAGTGTGTTTAAAGTCATTTATGTGCCTGAAATTGGTCAAAATTGAAGCTCTTGAGTAAGCAAAACTCTGTAAAAATGGCAATGTTGGTCACTCTGAGGGGTTAAAAAGTGGTTATTCAACATGAGGCACGATCCATTTGACATTTTGAATCATTTTTGGTACAGTCCCAAAAATCCATTTTCTGATGAAAAACGATGACTCCGGACCTGTCGAACGTTCCCAAAATGGTCAATATGGATGAAATTTTAACATTTAATCTTTTGACTCTAAATGACTGTTGGATGTGAATTATGACTTTTTCAACTAAAATAAGTGTGTTTAAAGTCATTTATGTGCCTGAAATTGGTCAAAATTGAAGCTTTTGAGTAAGCAAAACTCTGTAAAAATGGCCATTTTGGTCAGTCTGAGGGGTTAAAAAGTGGTTATTCAACATGAGGCACGATCCAATTGACATTTTGAATCATTTTTGGTACAGTCCCAAAAATCCATTTTCTGATGAAAAACGATGACTCCGGACCTGTCGAACGATTCCAAAATGGTCAATATGGATGAAATGTTAATATTTAATCTTTTGACTCTAAATGACTGTTGGATGGGAATTATGACTTTTTCAACTAAAATAAGTGTGTTTAAAGTCATTTATGTGCCTGAAATTGGTCAAAATTAAAGCTTTTGAATAAGCAAAAACTCTGTAAAAATGGCAATTTTGGTCACTCTGAGGGGTTAAAAAGTGGTTATTCAACATGAGCCACGATCCATTTGACATTTTGAATCATTTTTGTACAGTCCCAAACATCCATTTTCTGATGAAAAACGATGACTCCGGACCTGTCGAACGTTCCCAAAATGGTCAATATGGATGAAATTTTAACATTTAATCTTTTGACTTCAAATGACTTTTGGATGGGAATTATGACTTTTTCAACTAAAATAAGTGTGTTTAAAGTCATTTATGTGCCTGAAATTGGCCAAAATTGAAGCTCTTGAGTAAGCAAAACTCTGTAAATATGGCAATGTTGGTCACTCTGAGGGGTTAAAAAGTGGTTATTCAACATGAGGCACGATCCATTTGACATTTTGAATCATTTTTGGTACAGTCCCAAAAATCCATTTTCTGATGAAAAACGATGACTCCGGACCTGTCGAACGTTCCCAAAATGGTCAATATGGATGAAATTTTAACATTTAATCTTTTGACTCTAAATGACTGTTGCATGTGAATTATGACTTTTCAACTAAAAATAAGTGTGTTTAAAGTCATTTATGTGCCTGAAATTGGTCAAAATTAAATCTTTTGAATAAGCAAAAACTCTGTAAAAATGGCAATTTTGGTCACTCTGAGGGGTTAAAAAGTGGTTATTCAACATGAGGCACGATCCATTTGACATTTTGAATCATTTTTGGTACAGTCCCAAAAATCCATTTTCTGATGAAAAACGATGACTCCGGACCTGTCGAACGTTCCCAAAATGGTCAATATGGATGAAATTTTAACATTTAATCTTTAGACTCTAAATGACTGTTGGATGTGAATTATGACTTTTTCAACTAAAATAAGTGTGTTTAAAGTCATTTATGTGCCTGAAATTGGTCAAAATTAAAGCTTTTGAATAAGCAAAAACTCTGTAAAAATGGCAATTTTGGTCACTCTGAGGGGTTAAAAAGTGGTTATTCAACATGAGGCACGATCCATTTGACATTTTGAATCATTTTTGGTACAGTCCCAAAAATCCATTTTCTGATGAAAAACGATGACTCCGGACCTGTCGAACGTTTCCAAAATGGTCAATATGGATGAAATTTTAACATTTAATCTTTTGACTCTAAATGACTGTCGGATGTGAATTATGACTTTTTCAACTAAATCAAGTGTGTTTAAAGTCATTTATGTGCCTGAAATTGGTCAAAATTGAAGCTTTTGAGTAAGCAAAACTCTGTAAAAATGGCCATTTTGGTCACTCTGAGGGGTTAAAAAGTGGTTATTCAACATGAGGCACGATCCAATTGACATTTTGAATCATTTTTGGTACAGTCCCAAAAATCCATTTTCTGATGAAAAATGATGACTCCGGACCTGTCGAACGATTCCAAAATGGTCAATATGGATGAAATTTTAACATTTAATCTTTTTGACTCCAAATGACTGTTGGATGTGAATTATGACCTTTTCGACTAAAATAAGTGTGTTTAAAGTCATTTCTGTGCCTGAAATTGGTAAAAATTGAAGCTTTTGAGTTAGCGAAACTCTGTAAAAATGGCAATGTTGGTCACTCTGAGGGGTTAAAAAGTGGTTATTCAACATGAGGCACGATCCATTTGACATTTTGAATCATTTTTGGTACAGTCCCAAAAATCCATTTTCTGATGAAAAACGATGACTCCGGACCTGTCGAACGTTCCCAAAATGGTCAATATGGATGAAATTTTAACATTTAATCTTTTGACTCCAAATGACTGTTGGATGGGAATTATGACTTTTTCAACTAAAATAAGTGTGTTTAAAGTCATTTATGTGCCTGAAATTGGTCAAAATTGAAGCTTTTGAGTAAGCAAAACTCTGTAAAAATGGCAATGTTGGTCACTCTGAGGGGTTAAAAAGTGGTTATTCAACATGAGGCACGATCCATTTGACATTTTGAATCATTTTTGGTACAGTCCCAAAAATCCATTTTCTGATGAAAAACGATGACTCCGGACCTGTCGAACGTTCCCAAAATGGTCAATATGGATGAAATTTTAACATTTAATCTTTTGACTCTAAATGACTGTTGGATGTGAATTATGACTTTTTCAACAAAAATAAGTGTGTTTAAAGTCATTTATGTGCCTGAAATTGGTCAAAATTAAAGCTTTTGAATAAGCAAAAACTCTGTAAAAATGGCAATGTTGGTCACTCTGAGGGGTTAAAAAGTGGTTATTCAACATGAGGCACGATCCATTTGACATTTTGAATCATTTTTGGTACAGTCCCAAAAATCCATTTTCCTGATGAAAAACGATGACCTCGGACCTGTCGAACGATTCCAAAATGGTCAATATGGATGAAATTTTAACATTTAATCTTTGACTCCAAATGAATGTTGTATGGGAATTATGACTTTTTCAACTAAAATAAGTGTGTTTAAAGTCATTTATGTGCCTGAAATTGGTCAAAATTGAAGCTCTTGAGTAAGCAAAACTCTGTAAAAATGGCAATGTTGGTCACTCTGAGGGGTTAAAAAGTGGTTATTCAACATGAGGCACGATCCATTTGACATTTTGAATCATTTTTGGTACAGTCCCCAAAAATCAATTTTCTGATGAAAAACGATGACTCCGGACCTGTCGAACGTTTCCAAAATGGTCAATATGGATGAAATTTTAACATTTAATCTTTTGACTCTAAATGACTGTTGGATGTGAATTGTGACTTTTTCAACTAAAATAAGTGTGTTTAAAGTCATTTATGTGCCTGAAATTGGTCAAAATTGAAGCTTTTGAGTAAGCAAAACTCTGTAAAAATGGCCATTTTGGTCACTCTGAGGGGTTAAAAAGTGGTTATTCAACATGAGGCACGATCCAATTAACATTTTGAATCATTTTTGGTACAGTCCCAAAAATCCATTTTCTGATGAAAAACGATGACTCCGGACCTGTCGAACGTTCCCAAAAAGGTCCATATGGATGAAATTTTAACATTTAATCTTTTGACTCCAAATGACTGTTGGATGTGAATTATGACCTTTTTGACTAAAATAAGTGTGTTTAAAGTCATTTCTGTGCCTGAAATTGGTCAAAATTGAAGCTTTTGAGTAAACGAAACTCTGTAAAAATGGCAATGTTGGTCACTCTGAGGGGTTAAAAAGTGGTTATTCAACATGAGGCACGATCCATTTGACATTTTAAATCATTTTTGGTACAGTCCCAAAAATCCATTTTCTGATGAAAAACGATGACTCCGGACCTGTCGAACGTTCCCAAAATGGTCAATATGGATGAAATTTTAACATGTAATCTTTTGACTCTAAATGACTGTTGGATGTGAATTATGACTTTTTCAACTAAAATGAGTGTGTTTAAAATCATTTATGCGCCTGAAATTGGTCAAAATTAAAGCTTTTGAGTAAGCAAAACTCTGTAAAAATGGCCATTTTGGTCACTCTGAGGGGTTAAAAAGTGGTTATTCAACATGAGGCACGATCCAATTGACATTTTGAATCATTTTTGGTACAGTCCCAAAAATCCATTTTCTGATGAAAAACGATGACTCCGGACCTGTCGAACGTTCCCAAAATGGTCAATATGGATGAAATTTTAACATTTAATCTTTTGACTTCAAATGACTGTTGGATGTGAATTATGACCTTTTCAACAAAAATAAGTGTGTTTAAAGTCATTTATGTGCCTGAAATTGGTCAAAATGAAAGCTTTTGAATAAGCAAAAACTCTGTAAAAATGGCAATGTTGGTCACTCTGAGGGGTTAAAAAGTGGTTATTCAACATGAGGCACGATCCATTTGACATTTTGAATCATTTTTGGTACAGTCCCAAAAATCCATTTTCTGATGAAAAACGATGACTCCGGACCTGTCGAACGTTCCCAAAATGGTCAATATGGATGAAATTTTAACATTTAATCTTTTGACTCCAAATGAATGTTGTATGGGAATTATGACTTTTTCAACTAAAATAAGTGTGTTTAAAGTCATTTATGTGCTTGAAATTGGTCAAAATTGAAGCTCTTGAGTAAGCAAAACTCTGTAAAAATGGCAATGTTGGTCACTCTGAGGGGTTAAAAAGTGGTTATTCAACATGAGGCACGATCCATTTGACATTTTGAATCATTTTTGGTACAGTCCCAAAAATCAATTTTCTGATGAAAAACGATGACTCCGGACCTGTCGAACGTTTCCAAAATGGTCAATATGGATGAAATTTTAACATTTAATCTTTTGACTCTAAATGACTGTTGGATGTGAATTGTGACTTTTTCAACTAAAATAAGTGTGTTTAAAGTCATTTATGTGCCTGAAATTGGTCAAAATTGAAGCTTTTGAGTAAGCAAAACTCTGTAAAAATGGCCATTTTGGTCACTCTGAGGGGTTAAAAAGTGGTTATTCAACATGAGGCACGATCCAATTAACATTTTGAATCATTTTTGGTACAGTCCCAAAAATCCATTTTCTGATGAAAAACGATGACTCCGGACCTGTCGAACGTTCCCAAAAAGGTCCATATGGATGAAATTTTAACATTTAATCTTTTGACTCCAAATGACTGTTGGATGTGAATTATGACCTTTTTGACTAAAATAAGTGTGTTTAAAGTCATTTCTGTGCCTGAAATTGGTCAAAATTGAAGCTTTTGAGTAAGCGAAACTCTGTAAAAATGGCAATTTTGGTCACTCTGAGGGGTTAAAAAGTGGTTATTCAACATGAGGCACGATCCATTTGACATTTTGAATCATTTTTGGTACAGTCCCAAAAATCCATTTTCTGATGAAAAACGATGACTCCGGACCTGTCGAACGTTCCCAAAATGGTCAATATGGATGAAATTTTAACATTTAATCTTTAGACTCTAAATGACTGTTGGATGTGAATTATGACTTTTTCAACTAAAATAAGTGTGTTTAAAGTCATTTATGTGCCTGAAATTGGTCAAAATTAAAGCTTTTGAATAAGCAAAAACTCTGTAAAAATGGCAATTTTGGTCACTCTGAGGGGTTAAAAAGTGGTTATTCAACATGAGGCACGATCCATTTGACATTTTGAATCATTTTTGGTACAGTCCCAAAAATCCATTTTCTGATGAAAAACGATGACTCCGGACCTGTCGAACGTTTCCAAAATGGTCAATATGGATGAAATTTTAACATTTAATCTTTTGACTCCAAATGACTGTTGGATGTGAATTATGACCTTTTCGACTAAAATAAGTGTGTTTAAAGTCATTTCTGTGCCTGAAATTGGTCAAAATTGAAGCTTTTGAGTAAGCGAAACTCTGTAAAAATGGCAATGTTGGTCACTCTGAGGGGTTAAAAAGTGGTTATTCAACATGAGGCCCGATCCATTTGACATTTTGAATCATTTTTGGTACAGTCCCAAAAATCCATTTTCTGATGAAAAACGATGACTCCGGACCTGTCGAACGTTCCCAAAAAGGTCCATATGGATGAAATTTTAACATTTAATCTTTTGACTCCAAATGACTGTTGGATGTGAATTATGACCTTTTTGACTAAAATAAGTGTGTTTAAAGTCATTTCTGTGCCTGAAATTGGTCAAAATTGAAGCTTTTGAGTAAGCGAAACTCTGTAAAAATGGCAATTTTGGTCACTCTGAGGGGTTAAAAAGTGGTTATTCAACATGAGGCACGATCCATTTGACATTTTGAATCATTTTTGGTACAGTCCCAAAAATCCATTTTCTGATGAAAAACGATGACTCCGGACCTGTCGAACGTTCCCAAAATGGTCAATATGGATGAAATTTTAACATTTAATCTTTAGACTCTAAATGACTGTTGGATGTGAATTATGACTTTTTCAACTAAAATAAGTGTGTTTAAAGTCATTTATGTGCCTGAAATTGGTCAAAATTAAAGCTTTTGAATAAGCAAAAACTCTGTAAAAATGGCAATTTTGGTCACTCTGAGGGGTTAAAAAGTGGTTATTCAACATGAGGCACGATCCATTTGACATTTTGAATCATTTTTGGTACAGTCCCAAAAATCCATTTTCTGATGAAAAACGATGACTCCGGACCTGTCGAACGTTCCCAAAATGGTCAATATGGATGAAATTTTAACATTTAATCTTTTGACTCTAAATGACTGTCGGATGTGAATTATGACTTTTTCAACTAAATCAAGTGTGTTTAAAGTCATTTATGTGCCTGAAATTGGTCAAAATTGAAGCTTTTGAGTAAGCAAAACTCTGTAAAAATGGCCATTTTGGTCACTCTGAGGGGTTAAAAAGTGGTTATTCAACATGAGGCACGATCCAATTGACATTTTGAATCATTTTTGGTACAGTCCCAAAAATCCATTTTCTGATGAAAAATGATGACTCCGGACCTGTCGAACGATTCCAAAATGGTCAATATGGATGAAATTTTAACATTTAATCTTTTGACTCCAAATGACTGTTGGATGTGAATTATGACCTTTTCGACTAAAATAAGTGTGTTTAAAGTCATTTCTGTGCCTGAAATTGGTAAAAATTGAAGCTTTTGAGTAAGCGAAACTCTGTAAAAATGGCAATGTTGGTCACTCTGAGGGGTTAAAAAGTGGTTATTCAACATGAGGCACGATCCATTTGACATTTTGAATCATTTTTGGTACAGTCCCAAAAATCCATTTTCTGATGAAAAACGATGACTCCGGACCTGTCGAACGTTCCCAAAATGGTCAATATGGATGAAATTTTAACATTTAATCTTTTGACTCCAAATGACTGTTGGATGGGAATTATGACTTTTTCAACTAAAATAAGTGTGTTTAAAGTCATTTATGTGCCTGAAATTGGTCAAAATTGAAGCTTTTGAGTAAGCAAAACTCTGTAAAAATGGCAATGTTGGTCACTCTGAGGGGTTAAAAAGTGGTTATTCAACATGAGGCACGATCCATTTGACATTTTGAATCATTTTTGGTACAGTCCCAAAAATCCATTTTCTGATGAAAAACGATGACTCCGGACCTGTCGAACGTTCCCAAAATGGTCAATATGGATGAAATTTTAACATTTAATCTTTTGACTCTAAATGACTGTTGGATGTGAATTATGACTTTTTCAACTAAAATGAGTGTGTTTAAAATCATTTATGCGCCTGAAATTGGTCAAAATTAAAGCTTTTGAGTAAGCAAAACTCTGTAAAAATGGCCATTTTGGTCACTCTGAGGGGTTAAAAAGTGGTTATTCAACATGAGGCACGATCCAATTGACATTTTGAATCATTTTTGGTACAGTCCCAAAAATCCATTTTCTGATGAAAAACGATGACTCCGGACCTGTCGAACGTTCCCAAAATGGTCAATATGGATGAAATTTTAACATTTAATCTTTTGACTCTAAATGACTGTTGGATGTGAATTAGGTTTTTTTCAACTAAAATAAGTGTGTTTAAAGTCATTTATGTGCCTGAAATTGGTCAAAATTAAAGCTTTTGAATAAGCAAAAACTCTGTAAAAATGGCAATTTTGGTCACTCTGAGGGGTTAAAAAGTGGTTATTCAACATGAGGCACGATCCATTTGACATTTTGAATCATTTTTGGTACAGTCCCAAAAATCCATTTTCTGATGAAAAACGATGACTCCGGACCTGTCGAACGTTCCCAAAATGGTCAATATGGATGAAATTTTAACATTTAATCTTTTGACTTCAAATGACTGTTGGATGTGAATTATGACCTTTTCAACAAAAATAAGTGTGTTTAAAGTCATTTATGTGCCTGAAATTGGTCAAAATTAAAGCTTTTGAATAAGCAAAAACTCTGTAAAAATGGCAATGTTGGTCACTCTGAGGGGTTAAAAAGTGGTTATTCAACATGAGGCACGATCCATTTGACATTTTGAATCATTTTTGGTACAGTCCCAAAAATCCATTTTCTGATGAAAAACGATGACTCCGGACCTGTCGAACGATTCCAAAATGGTCAATATGGATGAAATTTTAACATTTAATCTTTTGACTCCAAATGAATGTTGTATGGGAATTATGACTTTTTCAACTAAAATAAGTGTGTTTAAAGTCATTTATGTGCCTGAAATTGGTCAAAATTGAAGCTCTTGAGTAAGCAAAACTCTGTAAAAATGGCAATGTTGGTCACTCTGAGGGGTTAAAAAGTGGTTATTCAACATGAGGCACGATCCATTTGACATTTTGAATCATTTTTGGTACAGTCCCAAAAATCAATTTTCTGATGAAAAACGATGACTCCGGACCTGTCGAACGTTTCCAAAATGGTCAATATGGATGAAATTTTAACATTTAATCTTTTGACTCTAAATGACTGTTGGATGTGAATTGTGACTTTTTCAACTAAAATAAGTGTGTTTAAAGTCATTTATGTGCCTGAAATTGGTCAAAATTGAAGCTTTTGAGTAAGCAAAACTCTGTAAAAATGGCCATTTTGGTCACTCTGAGGGGTTAAAAAGTGGTTATTCAACATGAGGCACGATCCAATTAACATTTTGAATCATTTTTGGTACAGTCCCAAAAATCCATTTTCTGATGAAAAACGATGACTCCGGACCTGTCGAACGTTCCCAAAAAGGTCCATATGGATGAAATTTTAACATTTAATCTTTTGACTCCAAATGACTGTTGGATGTGAATTATGACCTTTTTGACTAAAATAAGTGTGTTTAAAGTCATTTCTGTGCCTGAAATTGGTCAAAATTGAAGCTTTTGAGTAAGCGAAACTCTGTAAAAATGGCAATGTTGGTCACTCTGAGGGGTTAAAAAGTGGTTATTCAACATGAGGCACGATCCATTTGACATTTTGAATCATTTTTGGTACAGTCCCAAAAATCCATTTTCTGATGAAAAACGATGACTCCGGACCTGTCGAACGTTCCCAAAATGGTCAATATGGATGAAATTTTAACATGTAATCTTTTGACTCTAAATGACTGTTGGATGTGAATTATGACTTTTTCAACTAAAATGAGTGTGTTTAAAATCATTTATGCGCCTGAAATTGGTCAAAATTAAAGCTTTTGAGTAAGCAAAACTCTGTAAAAATGGCCATTTTGGTCACTCTGAGGGGTTAAAAAGTGGTTATTCAACATGAGGCACGATCCAATTGACATTTTGAATCATTTTTGGTACAGTCCCAAAAATCCATTTTCTGATGAAAAACGATGACTCCGGACCTGTCGAACGTTCCCAAAATGGTCAATATGGATGAAATTTTAACATTTAATCTTTTGACTCTAAATGACTGTTGGATGTGAATTATGTTTTTTTCAACTAAAATAAGTGTGTTTAAAGTCATTTATGTGCCTGAAATTGGTCAAAATTAAAGCTTTTGAATAAGCAAAAACTCTGTAAAAATGGCAATTTTGGTCACTCTGAGGGGTTAAAAAGTGGTTATTCAACATGAGGCACGATCCATTTGACATTTTGAATCATTTTTGGTACAGTCCCAAAAATCCATTTTCTGATGAAAAACGATGACTCCGGACCTGTCGAACGTTCCCAAAATGGTCAATATGGATGAAATTTTAACATTTAATCTTTTGACTTCAAATGACTGTTGGATGTGAATTATGACCTTTTCAACAAAAATAAGTGTGTTTAAAGTCATTTATGTGCCTGAAATTGGTCAAAATTAAAGCTTTTGAATAAGCAAAAACTCTGTAAAAATGGCAATGTTGGTCACTCTGAGGGGTTAAAAAGTGGTTATTCAACATGAGGCACGATCCATTTGACATTTTGAATCATTTTTGGTACAGTCCCAAAAATCCATTTTCTGATGAAAAACGATGACTCCGGACCTGTCGAACGATTCCAAAATGGTCAATATGGATGAAATTTTAACATTTAATCTTTTGACTCCAAATGAATGTTGTATGGGAATTATGACTTTTTCAACTAAAATAAGTGTGTTTAAAGTCATTTATGTGCCTGAAATTGGTCAAAATTGAAGCTCTTGAGTAAGCAAAACTCTGTAAAAATAGCAATGTTGGTCACTCTGAGGGGTTAAAAAGTGGTTATTCAACATGAGGCACGATCCATTTGACATTTTGAATCATTTTTGGTACAGTCCCAAAAATCAATTTTCTGATGAAAAACGATGACTCCGGACCTGTCGAACGTTTCCAAAATGGTCAATATGGATGAAATTTTAACATTTAATCTTTTGACTCTAAATGACTGTTGGATGTGAATTGTGACTTTTTCAACTAAAATAAGTGTGTTTAAAGTCATTTATGTGCCTGAAATTGGTCAAAATTGAAGCTTTTGAGTAAGCAAAACTCTGTAAAAATGGCCATTTTGGTCACTCTGAGGGGTTAAAAAGTGGTTATTCAACATGAGGCACGATCCAATTAACATTTTGAATCATTTTTGGTACAGTCCCAAAAATCCATTTTCTGATGAAAAACGATGACTCCGGACCTGTCGAACGTTCCCAAAAAGGTCCATATGGATGAAATTTTAACATTTAATCTTTTGACTCCAAATGACTGTTGGATGTGAATTATGACCTTTTTGACTAAAATAAGTGTGTTTAAAGTCATTTCTGTGCCTGAAATTGGTCAAAATTGAAGCTTTTGAGTAAGCGAAACTCTGTAAAAATGGCAATGTTGGTCACTCTGAGGGGTTAAAAAGTGGTTATTCAACATGAGGCACGATCCATTTGACATTTTGAATCATTTTTGGTACAGTCCCAAAAATTTATTTTTCTGATGAAAAACGATGACTCCGGACCTGTCAAACGTTCCCAAAATGGTCAATATGGATGAAATTTTAACATTTAATCTTTTGACTCTAAATGACTGTTGCATGTGAATTATGACTTTTTCAACTAAAATAAGTGTGTTTAAAGTCATTTATGTGCCTGAAATTGGTCAAAATTGAAGCTTTTGAGTAAGCAAAACTCTGTAAAAATGGCAATGTTGGTCACTCTGAGGGGTTAAAAAGTGGTTATTCAACATGAGGCACGATCCAATTGACATTTTGAATCATTTTTGGTACAGTCCCAAAAATCCATTTTCTGATGAAAAACGATGACTCCGGACCTGTCGAACGATTCCAAAATGGTCAATATGGATGAAATTTTAACATTTAATCTTTTGACTCTAAATGACTGTTGGATGTGAATTATGACTTTTTCAACTAAAATAAGTGTGTTTAAAGTCATTTATGTGCCTGAAATTGGTCAAAATTGAAGCTTTTGAGTAAGCAAAACTCTGTAAAAATGGCCATTTTGGTCACTCTGAGGGGTTAAAAAGTGGTTATTCAACATGAGGCACGATCCAATTGACATTTTGAATCATTTTTGGTACAGTCCCAAAAATCAATTTTCTGATGAAAAACGATGACTCCGGACCTGTCGAACGTTCCCAAAATGGTCAATATGGATGAAATTTTAACATTTAATCTTTTGACTCCAAATGACTGTTGGATGTGAATTATGACCTTTTCGACAAAAATAAGTGTGTTTAAAGTCATTTCTGTGCCTGAAATTGGTTAAAATTGAAGCTTTTGAGTAAGCGAAACTCTGTAAAAATGGCCATTTTGGTCACTCTGAGGGGTTAAAAAGTGGTTATTCAACATGAGGCACGATCCAATTGACATTTTGAATCATTTTTGGTACAGTCCCAAAAATCCATTTTCTGATGAAAAACGATGACTCCGGACCTGTCGAACGTTCCCAAAATGGTCAATATGGATGAAATTTTAACATTTAATCTTTTGACTCCAAATGACTGTTGGATGTGAATTATGACCTTTTCGACTAAAATAAGTGTGTTTAAAGTCATTTATGTGCCTGAAATTGGTCAAAATTGAAGCTTTTGAGTAAGCAAAACTCTGTAAAAATGGCCATTTTGGTCACTCTGAGGGGTTAAAAAGTGGTTATTCAACATGAGGCACGATCCAATTGACATTTTGAATCATTTTTGGTACAGTCCCAAAAATCCATTTTCTGATGAAAAACGATGACTCCGGACCTGTCGAACGATTCCAAAATGGTCAATATGGATGAAATGTTAATATTTAATCTTTTGACTCTAAATGACTGTTGGATGGGAATTATGACTTTTTCAACTAAAATAAGTGTGTTTAAAGTCATTTATGTGCCTGAAATTGGTCAAAATTAAAGCTTTTGAATAAGCAAAAACTCTGTAAAAATGGCAATTTTGGTCACTCTGAGGGGTTAAAAAGTGGTTATTCAACATGAGGCGCCATCCATTTGACATTTTGAATCATTTTTGGTACAGTCCCAAAAATCCATTTTCTGATGAAAAACGATGACTCCGGACCTGTCGAACGTTTCCAAAAAGGTCAATATGGATGAAATTTTAACATTTAATCTTTTGACTCTAAATGACTGTTGGATGTGAATTATGACTTTTTCAACTAAAATAAGTGTGTTTAAAGTCATGTATGTGCCTGAAATTGGTCAAAATTGAAGCTTTTGAGTAAGCAAAACTCTGTAAAAATGGCCATTTTGGTCACTCTGAGGGGTTAAAAAGTGGTTATTCAACATGAGGCACGATCCATTTGACATTTTGAATCATTTTTGGTACAGTCCCAAAAATCCATTTTCTGATGAAAAACGATGACTCCGGACCTGTCGAACGTTCCCAAAATGGTCAATATGGATGAAATTTTAACATTTAATCTTTTGACTCCAAATGACTGTTGGATGGGAATTATGACTTTTTCAACTAAAATAAGTGTGTTTAAAGTCATTTATGTGCCTGAAATTGGTCAAAATTGAAGCTTTTGAGTAAGCAAAACTCTGCAAAAATGGCAATGTTGGTCACTCTGAGGGGTTAAAAAGTGGTTATTCAACATGAGGCACGATCCATTTGACATTTTGAATCATTTTTGGTACAGTCCCAAAAATCAATTTTCTGATGAAAAACGATGACTCCGGACCTGTCGAACGTTCCCAAAATGGTCAATATGGATGAAATTTTAACATTTAATCTTTTGACTCTAAATGACTGTTGGATGTGAATTATGACTTTTTCAACTAAAATAAGTGTGTTTAAAGTCATTTATGTGCCTGAAATTGGTCAAAATTGAAGCTTTTGAGTAAGCAAAACTCTGTAAAAATGGCCATTTTGGTCACTCTGAGGGGTTAAAAAGTGGTTATTCAACATGAGGCACGATCCAATTGACATTTTGAATCATTTTTGGTACAGTCCCAAAAATCAATTTTCTGATGAAAAACGATGACTCCGGACCTGTCGAACGTTCCCAAAATGGTCAATATGGATGAAATTTTAACATTTAATCTTTTGACTCCAAATGACTGTTGGATGTGAATTATGACCTTTTCGACAAAAATAAGTGTGTTTAAAGTCCTTTCTGTGCCTGAAATTGGTTAAAATTGAAGCTTTTGAGTAAGCGAAACTCTGTAAAAATGGCCATTTTGGTCACTCTGAGGGGTTAAAAAGTGGTTATTCAACATGAGGCACGATCCAATTGACATTTTGAATCATTTTTGGTACAGTCCCAAAAATCCATTTTCTGATGAAAAACGATGACTCCGGACCTGTCGAACGTTCCCAAAATGGTCAATATGGATGAAATTTTAACATTTAATCTTTTGACTCCAAATGACTGTTGGATGTGAATTATGACCTTTTCGACTAAAATAAGTGTGTTTAAAGTCATTTCTGTGCCTGAAATTGGTCAAAATTGAAGCTTTTGAGTAAGCGAAACTCTGTAAAAATGGCAATGTTGGTCACTCTGAGGGGTTAAAAAGTGGTTATTCAACATGAGGCACGATCCATTTGACATTTTGAATCATTTTTGGTACAGTCCCAAAAATCCATTTTCTGACGAAAAACGATGACTCCGGACCTGTCGAACGTTCCCAAAATGGTCAATATGGATGAAATTTTAACATTTAATCTTTTGACTCTAAATGACTGTTGGATGTGAATTATGACTTTTTCAACTAAAATAAGTGTGTTTAAAGTCATTTATGTGCCTGAAATTGGTCAAAATTGAAGCTTTTGAGTAAGCAAAACTCTGTAAAAATGGCCATTTTGGTCACTCTGAGGGGTTAAAAAGTGGTTATTCAACATGAGGCACGATCCAATTGACATTTTGAATCATTTTTGGTACAGTCCCAAAAATCCATTTTCTGATGAAAAACGATGACTCCGGACCTGTCGAACGATTCCAAAATGGTCAATATGGATGAAATGTTAATATTTAATCTTTTGACTCTAAATGACTGTTGGATGGGAATTATGACTTTTTCAACTAAAATAAGTGTGTTTAAAGTCATTTATGTGCCTGAAATTGGTCAAAATTAAAGCTTTTGAATAAGCAAAAACTCTGTAAAAATGGCAATTTTGGTCACTCTGAGGGGTTAAAAAGTGGTTATTCAACATGAGGCACGATCCATTTGACATTTTGAATCATTTTTGTACAGTCCCAAACATCCATTTTCTGATGAAAAACGATGACTCCGGACCTGTCGAACGTTCCCAAAATGGTCAATATGGATGAAATTTTAACATTTAATCTTTTGACTCCAAATGACTTTTGGATGGGAATTATGACTTTTTCAACTAAAATAAGTGTGTTTAAAGTCATTTATGTGCCTGAAATTGGCCAAAATTGAAGCTCTTGAGTAAGCAAAACTCTGTAAATATGGCAATGTTGGTCACTCTGAGGGGTTAAAAAGTGGTTATTCAACATGAGGCACGATCCATTTGACATTTTGAATCATTTTTGGTACAGTCCCAAAAATCAATTTTCTGATGAAAAACGATGACTCCGGACCTGTCGAACGTTCCCAAAATGGTCAATATGGATGAAATTTTAACATTTAATCTTTTGACTCTAAATGACTGTTGGATGTGAATTATGACTTTTTCAACTAAAATAAGTGTGTTTAAAGTCATTTATGTGCCTGAAATTGGTCAAAATTGAAGCTTTTGAGTAAGCAAAACTCTGTAAAAATGGCCATTTTGGTCACTCTGAGGGGTTAAAAAGTGGTTATTCAACATGAGGCACGATCCAATTGACATTTTGAATCATTTTTGGTACAGTCCCAAAAATCAATTTTCTGATGAAAAACGATGACTCCGGACCTGTCGAACGTTCCCAAAATGGTCAATATGGATGAAATTTTAACATTTAATCTTTTGACTCCAAATGACTGTTGGATGTGAATTATGACCTTTTCGACTAAAATAAGTGTGTTTAAAGTCATTTCTGTGCCTGAAGGTCAAATAATTGAAGCTTTTGAGTAAGCGAAACTCTGTAAAAATGGCAATGTTGGTCACTCTGAGGGGTTTAAAAAGTGGTTATTCAACATGAGGCACGATCCATTTGACATTTTGAATCATTTTTGGTACAGTCCCAAAAATCCATTTTCTGATGAAAAACGATGACTCCGGACCTGTCGAACGTTCCCAAAATGGTCAATATGGATGAAATTTTAACATTTAATCTTTTGACTCTAAATGACTGTTGGATGTGAATTATGACTTTTTCAACTAAAATAAGTGTGTTTAAAGTCATTTATGTGCCTGAAATTGGTCAAAATTCAAGCTTTTGAATAAGCAAAAACTCTGTAAAAATGGCAATTTTGGTCACTCTGAGGGGTTAAAAAGTGGTTATTCAACATGAGGCACGATCCATTTGACATTTTGAATCATTTTTGGTACAGTCCCAAAAATCCATTTTCTGATGAAAAACGATGACTCCGGACCTGTCGAACGTTCCCAAAATGGTCAATATGGATGAAATTTTAACATTTAATCTTTTGACTCTAAATGACTGTTGGATGTGAATTATGACTTTTTCAACTAAAATAAGTGTGTTTAAAGTCATTTATGTGCCTGAAATTGGTCAAAATTGAAGCTTTTGAGTAAGCAAAACTCTGTAAAAATGGCCATTTTGGTCAGTCTGAGGGGTTAAAAAGTGGTTATTCAACATGAGGCACGATCCAATTGACATTTTGAATCATTTTTGGTACAGTCCCAAGCATCCATTTTCTGATGAAAAACAATGACTCCGGACCAGTCGAACGATTCCAAAATGGTCAATATGGATGAAATTTTAACATTTAATCTTTTGACTCTAAATGACTGTTGGATGTGAATTATGACTTTTTCAACTAAAATAAGTGTGTTTAAAGTCATTTATGTGCCTGAAATTGGTCAAAATTAAAGCTTTTGAATAAGCAAAAACTCTGTAAAAATGGCAATTTTGGTCACTCTGAGGGGTTAAAAAGTGGTTATTCAACATGAGGCACGATCCATTTGACATTTTGAATCATTTTTGGTACAGTCCCAAAAATCCATTTTTTGATGAAAAACGATGACTCCGGACCTGTCGAACGATTCCAAAATGGTCAATATGGATGAAATTTTAACATTTAATCTTTTGACTCTAAATGACTGTTGGATGTGAATTATGACTTTTTCAACTAAAATGAGTGTGTTTAAAGTCATTTATGTGCCTGAAATTGGTCAAAATTAAAGCTTTTGAATAAGCAAAAACTCTGTAAAAATGGCAATTTTGGTCACTCTGAGGGGTTAAAAAGTGGTTATTCAACATGAGGCACGATCCAATTGACATTTTGAATCATTTTTGGTACAGTCCCAAAAATCAATTTTCTGATGAAAAACGATGACTCTGGACCTGTCGAACGTTCCCAAAATGGTCAATATGGATGAAATTTTAACATTTAATCTCTTGACTCCAAATGACTGTTGGATGTGAATTATGACCTTTTCGACTAAAATAAGTGTGTTTAAAGTCATTTCTGTGCCTGAAATTGGTCATAATTGAAGCTTTTGAGTAAGCGAAACTCTGTAAAAATGGCAATGTTGGTCACTCTGAGGGGTTAAAAAGTGGTTATTCAACATGAGGCACGATCCATTTGACATTTTGAATCGTTTTTGGTACAGTCCCAAAAATCCATTTTCTGATAAAAAACGATGACTCTTGACCTGTCGAACGTTCCCAAAATGGTCAATATGGATGAAATTTTAACATTTAATCTTTTGACTCTAAATGACTGTTGGATGTGAATTATGACTTTTTCAACTAAAATAAGTGTGTTTAAAGTCATTTATGTGCCTGAAATTGGTCAAAATTAAAGCTTTTGAATAAGCAAAAACTCTGTAAAAATGGCAATTTTGGTCACTCTGAGGGGTTAAAAAGTGGTTGTTCAACATGAGGCACGATCCATTTGACATTTTGAATCATTTTTGGTACAGTCCCAAAAATCCATTTTCTGATGAAAAACGATGACTCCGGACCTGTCGAACGTTCCCAAAATGGTCAATATGGATGAAATTTTAACATTTAATCTTTTGACTCTAAATGACTGTTGGATGTGAATTATGACTTTTTCAACTAAAATAAGTGTGTTTAAAGTCCTTTATGTGCCTGAAATTGGTCAAAATTGAAGCTTTTGAGTAAGCAAAACTCTGTAAAAATGGCCATTTTGGTCACTCTGAGGGGTTAAAAAGTGGTTATTCAACATGAGGCACGATCCAATTGACATTTTGAATCATTTTTGGTACAGTCCCAAAAATCAATTTTCTGATGAAAAACGATGACTCCGGACCTGTCGAACGTTCCCAAAATGGTCAATATGGATGACATTTTAACATTTAATCTTTTGACTTCAAATGACTGTTGGATGTGAATTATGACCTTTTCAACAAAAATAAGTGTGTTTAAAGTCATTTATGTGCCTGAAATTGGTCAAAATTAAAGCTTTTGAATAAGCAAAAACTCTGTAAAAATGGCAATGTTGGTCACTCTGAGGGGTTAAAAAGTGGTTATTCAACATGAGGCACGATCCATTTGACATTTTGAATCATTTTTGGTACAGTCCCAAAAATCAATTTTCTGATGAAAAACGATGACTCCGGACCTGTCGAACGTTTCCAAAATGGTCAATATGGATGAAATTTTAACATTTAATCTTTTGACTCTAAATGACTGTTGGATGTGAATTGTGACTTTTTCAACTAAAATAAGTGTGTTTAAAGTCATTTATGTGCCTGAAATTGGTCAAAATTGAAGCTTTTGAGTAAGCAAAACTCTGTAAAAATGGCCATTTTGGTCACTCTGAGGGGTTAAAAAGTGGTTATTCAACATGAGGCACGATCCAATTAACATTTTGAATCATTTTTGGTACAGTCCCAAAAATCCATTTTCTGATGAAAAACGATGACTCCGGACCTGTCGAACGTTCCCAAAAAGGTCCATATGGATGAAATTTTAACATTTAATCTTTTGACTCCAAATGACTGTTGGATGTGAATTATGACCTTTTCGACTAAAATAAGTGTGTTTAAAGTCATTTCTGTGCCTGAAATTGGTTAAAATTGAAGCTTTTGAGTAAGCGAAACTCTGTAAAAATGGCCATTTTGGTCACTCTGAGGGGTTAAAAAGTGGTTATTCAACATGAGGCACGATCCATTTGACATTTTGAATCATTTTTGTACAGTCCCAAACATCCATTTTCTGATGAAAAACGATGACTCCGGACCTGTCGAACGTTCCCAAAATGGTCAATATGGATGAAATTTTAACATTTAATCTTTTGACTCCAAATGACTTTTGGATGGGAATTATGACTTTTTCAACTAAAATAAGTGTGTTTAAAGTCATTTATGTGCCTGAAATTGGTCAAAATTGAAGCTTTTGAGTAAGCAAAACTCTGTAAAAATGGCCATTTTGGTCACTCTGAGGGGTTAAAAAGTGGTTATTCAACATGAGGCACGATCCAATTGACATTTTGAATCATTTTTGGTACAGTCCCAAAAATCAATTTTCTGATGAAAAACGATGACTCCGGACCTGTCGAACGTTCCCAAAATGGTCAATATGGATGAAATTTTAACATTTAATCTTTTGACTCCAAATGACTGTTGGATGTGAATTATGACCTTTTCGACAAAAATAAGTGTGTTTAAAGTCATTTCTGTGCCTGAAATTGGTTAAAATTGAAGCTTTTGAGTAAGCGAAACTCTGTAAAAATGGCCATTTTGGTCACTCTGAGGGGTTAAAAAGTGGTTATTCAACATGAGGCACGATCCAATTGACATTTTGAATCATTTTTGGTACAGTCCCAAAAATCCATTTTCTGATGAAAAACGATGACTCCGGACCTGTCGAACGTTCCCAAAATGGTCAATATGGATGAAATTTTAACATTTAATCTTTTGACTCCAAATGACTGTTGGATGTGAATTATGACCTTTTCGACTAAAATAAGTGTGTTTAAAGTCATTTCTGTGCCTGAAATTGGTCAAAATTGAAGCTTTTGAGTAAGGGAAACTCTGTAAAAATGGCAATGTTGGTCACTCTGAGGGGTTAAAAAGTGGTTATTCAACATGAGGCACGATCCATTTGACATTTTGAATCATTTTTGGTACAGTCCCAAAAATCCATTTTCTGATGAAAAACGATGACTCCGGACCTGTCGAACGTTCCCAAAATGGTCAATATGGATGAAATTTTAACATTTAATCTTTTGACTCTAAATGACTGTTGGATGTGAATTATGACTTTTTCAACTAAAATAAGTGTGTTTAAAGTCATTTATGTGCCTGAAATTGGTCAAAATTAAAGCTTTTGAATAAGCAAAAACTCTGTAAAAATGGCAATTTTGGTCACTCTGAGGGGTTAAAAAGTGGTTATTCAACATGAGGCACGATCCATTTGACATTTTGAATCATTTTTGTACAGTCCCAAACATCCATTTTCTGATGAAAAACGATGACTCCGGACCTGTCGAACGTTCCCAAAATGGTCAATATGGATGAAATTTTAACATTTAATCTTTTGACTCCAAATGACTTTTGGATGGGAATTATGACTTTTTCAACTAAAATAAGTGTGTTTAAAGTCATTTATGTGCCTGAAATTGGCCAAAATTGAAGCTCTTGAGTAAGCAAAACTCTGTAAATATGGCAATGTTGGTCACTCTGAGGGGTTAAAAAGTGGTTATTCAACATGAGGCACGATCCATTTGACATTTTGAATCATTTTTGGTACAGTCCCAAAAATCCATTTTCTGATGAAAAACGATGACTCCGGACCTGTCGAACGTTCCCAAAATGGTCAATATGGATGAAATTTTAACATTTAATCTTTTGACTCCAAATGACTGTTGGATGTGAATTATGACCTTTTCGACTAAAATAAGTGTGTTTAAAGTCATTTCTGTGCCTGAAATTGGTCAAAATTGAAGCTTTTGGGTAAGCGAAACTCTGTAAAAATGGCAATGTTGGTCACTCTGAGGGGTTAAAAAGTGGTTATTCAACATGAGGCACGATCCATTTGACATTTTGAATCATTTTTGGTACAGTCCCAAAAATCCATTTTCTGATGAAAAACGATGACTCCGGACCTGTCGAACGTTCCCAAAATGGTCAATATGGATGAAATTTTAACATTTAATCTTTTGACTCCAAATGACTGTTGGATGGGAATTATGACTTTTTCAACTAAAATAAGTGTGTTTAAAGTCATTTATGTGCCTGAAATTGGTCAAAATTAAAGCTTTTGAATAAGCAAAAACTCTGTAAAAATGGCCATTTTGGTCACTCTGAGGGGTTAAAAAGTGGTTATTCTACATGAGGCACGATCCAATTGACATTTTGAATCATTTTTGGTACAGTCCCAAGCATCCATTTTCTGATGAAAAACAATGACTCCGGACCTGTCGAACGATTCCAAAATGGTCAATATGGATGAAATTTTAACATTTAATCTT
The DNA here is from genome assembly GCF_964263255.1 of Lissotriton vulgaris. Taxonomy (NCBI): domain Eukaryota; kingdom Metazoa; phylum Chordata; class Amphibia; order Caudata; family Salamandridae; genus Lissotriton; species Lissotriton vulgaris. The sequence goes on from NW_028244534.1 coordinate 206,743, forward strand.
TTGACTCTAAATGACTGTTGGATGTGAATTATGACTTTTTCAACTAAAATAAGTGTGTTTAAAGTCATTTATGTGCCTGAAATTGGTCAAAATTAAAGCTTTTGAATAAGCAAAAACTCTGTAAAAATGGCAATTTTGGTCACTCTGAGGGGTTAAAAAGTGGTTATTCAACATGAGGCACGATCCATTTGACATTTTGAATCGTTTTTGGTACAGTCCCAAAAATCCATTTTCTGATAAAAAACGATGACTCTTGACCTGTCGAACGTTCCCAAATGGTCAATATGGATGAAATTTTAACATTTAATCTTTTGACTCTAAATGACTGTTGGATGTGAATTATGACTTTTTCAACTAAAATAAGTGTGTTTAAAGTCATTTATGTGCCTGAAATTGGTCAAAATTGAAGCTTTTGAGTAAGCAAAACTCTGTAAAAATGGCCATTTTGGTCACTCTGAGGGGTTAAAAAGTGGTTATTCAACATGAGGCACGATCCAATTGACATTTTGAATCATTTTTGGTACAGTCCCAAAAATCAATTTTCTGATGAAAAACGATGACTCCGGACCTGTCGAACGTTCCCAAAATGGTCAATATGGATGAAATTTTAACATTTAATCTTTTGACTTCAAATGACTGTTGGATGTGAATTATGACCTTTTCAACAAAAATAAGTGTGTTTAAAGTCATTTATGTGCCTGAAATTGGTCAAAATTAAAGCTTTTGAATAAGCAAAAACTCTGTAAAAATGGCAATGTTGGTCACTCTGAGGGGTTAAAAAGTGGTTATTCAACATGAGGCACGATCCATTTGACATTTTGAATCATTTTTGGTACAGTCCCAAAAATCAATTTTCTGATGAAAAACGATGACTCCGGACCTGTCGAACGTTTCCAAAATGGTCAATATGGATGAAATTTTAACATTTAATCTTTTGACTCTAAATGACTGTTGGATGTGAATTGTGACTTTTTCAACTAAAATAAGTGTGTTTAAAGTCATTTATGTGCCTGAAATTGGTCAAAATTGAAGCTTTTGAGTAAGCAAAACTCTGTAAAAATGGCCATTTTGGTCACTCTGAGGGGTTAAAAAGTGGTTATTCAACATGAGGCACGATCCAATTAACATTTTGAATCATTTTTGGTACAGTCCCAAAAATCCATTTTCTGATGAAAAACGATGACTCCGGACCTGTCGAACGTTCCCAAAATGGTCAATATGGATGAAATTTTAACATTTAATCTTTTGACTCCAAATGACTGTTGGATGTGAATTATGACCTTTTCGACTAAAATAAGTGTGTTTAAAGTCATTTCTGTGCCTGAAATTGGTCAAAATTGAAGCTTTTGAGTAAGCGAAACTCTGTAAAAATGGCAATGTTGGTCACTCTGAGGGGTTAAAAAGTGGTTATTCAACATGAGGCACGATCCATTTGACATTTTGAATCATTTTTGGTACAGTCCCAAAAATCCATTTTCTGATGAAAAACGATGACTCCGGACCTGTCGAACGTTCCCAAAATGGTCAATATGGATGAAATTTTAACATTTAATCTTTTGACTCTAAATGACTGTTGGATGTGAATTATGACTTTTTCAACTAAAATAAGTGTGTTTAAAGTCATTTATGTGCCTGAAATTGGTCAAAATTCAAGCTTTTGAATAAGCAAAAACTCTGTAAAAATGGCAATTTTGGTCACTCTGAGGGGTTAAAAAGTGGTTATTCAACATGAGGCACGATCCATTTGACATTTTGAATCATTTTTGGTACAGTCCCAAAAATCCATTTTCTGATGAAAAACGATGACTCTGGACCTGTCGAACGTTCCCAAAATGGTCAATATGGATGAAATTTTAACATTTAATCTTTTGACTCTAAATGACTGTTGGATGTGAATTATGACTTTTTCAACTAAAATAAGTGTGTTTAAAGTCATTTATGTGCCTGAAATTGGTCAAAATTGAAGCTTTTGAGTAAGCAAAACTCTGTAAAAATGGCCATTTTGGTCACTCTGAGGGGTTAAAAAGTGGTTATTCAACATGAGGCACGATCCAATTGACATTTTGAATCATTTTTGGTACAGTCCCAAAAATCCATTTTCTGATGAAAAACGATGACTCCGGACCTGTCGAACGATTCCAAAATGGTCAATATGGATGAAATGTTAACATTTAATCTTTTGACTCTAAATGACTGTTGGATGGGAATTATGACTTTTTCAACTAAAATAAGTGTGTTTAAAGTCATTTATGTGCCTGAAATTGGTCAAAATTAAAGCTTTTGAATAAGCAAAAACTCTGTAAAAATGGCAATTTTGGTCACTCTGAGGGGTTAAAAAGTGGTTATTCAACATGAGGCACGATCCATTTGACATTTTGAATCATTTTTGTACAGTCCCAAACATCCATTTTCTGATGAAAAACGATGACTCCGGACCTGTCGAACGTTCCCAAAATGGTCAATATGGATGAAATTTTAACATTTAATCTTTTGACTCCAAATGACTTTTGGATGGGAATTATGACTTTTTCAACTAAAATAAGTGTGTTTAAAGTCATTTATGTGCCTGAAATTGGTCAAAATTGAAGCTCTTGAGTAAGCAAAACTCTGTAAATATGGCAATGTTGGTCACTCTGAGGGGTTAAAAAGTGGTTATTCAACATGAGGCACGATCCATTTGACATTTTGAATCATTTTTGGTACAGTCCCAAAAATCCATTTTCTGATGAAAAACGATGACTCCGGACCTGTCGAACGTTCCCAAAATGGTCAATATGGATGAAATTTTAACATTTAATCTTTTGACTCCAAATGACTGTTGGATGTGAATTATGACCTTTTCGACTAAAATAAGTGTGTTTAAAGTCATTTCTGTGCCTGAAATTGGTCAAAATTGAAGCTTTTGAGTAAGCGAAACTCTGTAAAAATGGCAATGTTGGTCACTCTGAGGGGTTAAAAAGTGGTTATTCAACATGAGGCACGATCCATTTGACATTTTGAATCATTTTTGGTACAGTCCCAAAAATCCATTTTCTGATGAAAAACGATGACTCCGGACCTGTCGAACGTTCCCAAAATGGTCAATATGGATGAAATTTTAACATTTAATCTTTTGACTCTAAATGACTGTTGGATGTGAATTGTGACTTTTTCAACTAAAATAAGTGTGTTTAAAGTCATTTATGTGCCTGAAATTGGTCAAAATTCAAGCTTTTGAATAAGCAAAAACTCTGTAAAAATGGCAATTTTGGTCACTCTGAGGGGTTAAAAAGTGGTTATTCAACATGAGGCACGATCCATTTGACATTTTGAATCATTTTTGGTACAGTCCCAAAAATCCATTTTCTGATGAAAAACGATGACTCCGGACCTGTCGAACGTTCCCAAAATGGTCAATATGGATGAAATTTTAACATTTAATCTTTTGACTCTAAATGACTGTTGGGTGTGAATTATGACTTTTTCAACTAAAATAAGTGTGTTTAAAGTCATTTATGTGCCTGAAATTGGTCAAAATTGAAGCTTTTGAGTAAGCAAAACTCTGTAAAAATGGCCATTTTGGTCAGTCTGAGGGGTTAAAAAGTGGTTATTCAACATGAGGCACGATCCAATTGACATTTTGAATCATTTTTGGTACAGTCCCAAAAATCCATTTTCTGATGAAAAACGATGACTCCGGACCTGTCGAACGATTCCAAAATGGTCAATATGGATGAAATGTTAATATTTAATCTTTTGACTCTAAATGACTGTTGGATGGGAATTATGACTTTTTCAACTAAAATAAGTGTGTTTAAAGTCATTTATGCGCCTGAAATTGGTCAAAATTAAAGCTTTTGAATAAGCAAAAACTCTGTAAAAATGGCAATTTTGGTCACTCTGAGGGGTTAAAAAGTGGTTATTCAACATGAGGCACGATCCATTTGACATTTTGAATCATTTTTGTACAGTCCCAAACATCCATTTTCTGATGAAAAACGATGACTCCGGACCTGTCGAACGTTCCCAAAATGGTCAATATGGATGAAATTTTAACATTTAATCTTTTGACTCCAAATGACTTTTGGATGGGAATTATGACTTTTTCAACTAAAATAAGTGTGTTTAAAGTCATTTATGTGCCTGAAATTGGCCAAAATTGAAGCTCTTGAGTAAGCAAAACTCTGTAAATATGGCAATGTTGGTCACTCTGAGGGGTTAAAAAGTGGTTATTCAACATGAGGCACGATCCATTTGACATTTTGAATCATTTTTGGTACAGTCCCAAAAATCCATTTTCTGATGAAAAACGATGACTCCGGACCTGTCGAACGTTCCCAAAAATGGTCAATATGGATGAAATTTTAACATTTAATCTTTTGACTCCAAATGACTGTTGGATGTGAATTATGACCTTTTCGACTAAAATAAGTGTGTTTAAAGTCATTTCTGTGCCTGAAATTGGTCAAAATTGAAGCTTTTGGGTAAGCGAAACTCTGTAAAAATGGCAATGTTGGTCACTCTGAGGGGTTAAAAAGTGGTTATTCAACATGAGGCACGATCCATTTGACATTTTGAATCATTTTTGGTACAGTCCCAAAAATCCATTTTCTGATGAAAAACGATGACTCCGGACCTGTCGAACGTTCCCAAAATGGTCAATATGGATGAAATTTTAACATTTAATCTTTTGACTCCAAATGACTGTTGGATGGGAATTATGACTTTTTCAACTAAAATAAGTGTGTTTAAAGTCATTTATGTGCCTGAAATTGGTCAAAATTAAAGCTTTTGAATAAGCAAAAACTCTGTAAAAATGGCCATTTTGGTCACTCTGAGGGGTTAAAAAGTGGTTATTCTACATGAGGCACGATCCAATTGACATTTTGAATCATTTTTGGTACAGTCCCAAGCATCCATTTTCTGATGAAAAACAATGACTCCGGACCTGTCGAACGATTCCAAAATGGTCAATATGGATGAAATTTTAACATTTAATCTTTTGACTCTAAATGACTGTTGGATGTGAATTATGACTTTTTCAACTAAAATAAGTGTGTTTAAAGTCATTTATGTGCCTGAAATTGGTCAAAATTAAAGCTTTTGAATAAGCAAAAACTCTGTAAAAATGGCAATTTTGGTCACTCTGAGGGGTTAAAAAGTGGTTATTCAACATGAGGCACGATCCATTTGACATTTTGAATCGTTTTTGGTACAGTCCCAAAAATCCATTTTCTGATAAAAAACGATGACTCTTGACCTGTCGAACGTTCCCAAAATGGTCAATATGGATGAAATTTTAACATTTAATCTTTTGACTCTAAATGACTGTTGGATGTGAATTATGACTTTTTCAACTAAAATAAGTGTGTTTAAAGTCATTTATGTGCCTGAAATTGGTCAAAATTGAAGCTTTTGAGTAAGCAAAACTCTGTAAAAATGGCCATTTTGGTCACTCTGAGGGGTTAAAAAGTGGTTATTCAACATGAGGCACGATCCAATTGACATTTTGAATCATTTTTGGTACAGTCCCAAAAATCAATTTTCTGATGAAAAACGATGACTCCGGACCTGTCGAACGTTCCCAAAATGGTCAATATGGATGAAATTTTAACATTTAATCTTTTGACTTCAAATGACTGTTGGATGTGAATTATGACCTTTTCAACAAAAATAAGTGTGTTTAAAGTCATTTATGTGCCTGAAATTGGTCAAAATTAAAGCTTTTGAATAAGCAAAAACTCTGTAAAAATGGCAATGTTGGTCACTCTGAGGGGTTAAAAAGTGGTTATTCAACATGAGGCACGATCCATTTGACATTTTGAATCATTTTTGGTACAGTCCCAAAAATCAATTTTCTGATGAAAAACGATGACTCCGGACCTGTCGAACGTTTCCAAAATGGTCAATATGGATGAAATTTTAACATTTAATCTTTTGACTCTAAATGACTGTTGGATGTGAATTGTGACTTTTTCAACTAAAATAAGTGTGTTTAAAGTCATTTATGTGCCTGAAATTGGTCAAAATTGAAGCTTTTGAGTAAGTAAAACTCTGTAAAAATGGCCATTTTGGTCACTCTGAGGGGTTAAAAAGTGGTTATTCAACATGAGGCACGATCCAATTAACATTTTGAATCATTTTTGGTACAGTCCCAAAAATCCATTTTCTGATGAAAAACGATGACTCCGGACCTGTCGAACGTTCCCAAAAAGGTCCATATGGATGAAATTTTAACATTTAATCTTTTGACTCCAAATGACTGTTGGATGTGAATTATGACCTTTTCGACTAAAATAAGTGTGTTTAAAGTCATTTCTGTGCCTGAAATTGGTTAAAATTGAAGCTTTTGAGTAAGCGAAACTCTGTAAAAATGGCCATTTTGGTCACTCTGAGGGGTTAAAAAGTGGTTATTCAACATGAGGCACGATCCAATTGACATTTTGAATCATTTTTGGTACAGTCCCAAAAATCCATTTTCTGATGAAAAACGATGACTCCGGACCTGTCGAACGTTCCCAAAATGGTCAATATGGATGAAATTTTAACATTTAATCTTTTGACTCCAAATGACTGTTGGATGTGAATTATGACCTTTTCGACTAAAATAAGTGTGTTTAAAGTCATTTCTGTGCCTGAAATTGGTCAAAATTGAAGCTTTTGAGTAAGCGAAACTCTGTAAAAATGGCAATGTTGGTCACTCTGAGGGGTTAAAAAGTGGTTATTCAACATGAGGCACGATCCATTTGACATTTTGAATCATTTTTGGTACAGTCCCAAAAATCCATTTTCTGATGAAAAACGATGACTCCGGACCTGTCGAACGTTCCCAAAATGGTCAATATGGATGAAATTTTAACATTTAATCTTTTGACTCCAAATGACTGTTGGATGGGAATTATGACTTTTTCAACTAAAATAAGTGTGTTTAAAGTCATTTATGTGCCTGAAATTGGTCAAAATTAAAGCTTTTGAATAAGCAAAAACTCTGTAAAAATGGCCATTTTGGTCACTCTGAGGGGTTAAAAAGTGGTTATTCTACATGAGGCACGATCCAATTGACATTTTGAATCATTTTTGGTACAGTCCCAAGCATCCATTTTCTGATGAAAAACAATGACTCCGGACCTGTCGAACGATTCCAAAATGGTCAATATGGATGAAATTTTAACATTTAATCTTTTGACTCTAAATGACTGTTGGATGTGAATTATGACTTTTTCAACTAAAATAAGTGTGTTTAAAGTCATTTATGTGCCTGAAATTGGTCAAAATTAAAGCTTTTGAATAAGCAAAAACTCTGTAAAAATGGCAATTTTGGTCACTCTGAGGGGTTAAAAAGTGGTTATTCAACATGAGGCACGATCCATTTGACATTTTGAATCGTTTTTGGTACAGTCCCAAAAATCCATTTTCTGATAAAAAACGATGACTCTTGACCTGTCGAACGTTCCCAAAATGGTCAATATGGATGAAATTTTAACATTTAATCTTTTGACTCTAAATGACTGTTGGATGTGAATTATGACTTTTTCAACTAAAATAAGTGTGTTTAAAGTCATTTATGTGCCTGAAATTGGTCAAAATTGAAGCTTTTGAGTAAGCAAAACTCTGTAAAAATGGCCATTTTGGTCACTCTGAGGGGTTAAAAAGTGGTTATTCAACATGAGGCACGATCCAATTGACATTTTGAATCATTTTTGGTACAGTCCCAAAAATCAATTTTCTGATGAAAAACGATGACTCCGGACCTGTCGAACGTTCCCAAAATGGTCAATATGGATGAAATTTTAACATTTAATCTTTTGACTTCAAATGACTGTTGGATGTGAATTATGACCTTTTCAACAAAAATAAGTGTGTTTAAAGTCATTTATGTGCCTGAAATTGGTCAAAATTAAAGCTTTTGAATAAGCAAAAACTCTGTAAAAATGGCAATGTTGGTCACTCTGAGGGGTTAAAAAGTGGTTATTCAACATGAGGCACGATCCATTTGACATTTTGAATCATTTTTGGTACAGTCCCAAAAATCAATTTTCTGATGAAAAACGATGACTCCGGACCTGTCGAACGTTTCCAAAATGGTCAATATGGATGAAATTTTAACATTTAATCTTTTGACTCTAAATGACTGTTGGATGTGAATTGTGACTTTTTCAACTAAAATAAGTGTGTTTAAAGTCATTTATGTGCCTGAAATTGGTCAAAATTGAAGCTTTTGAGTAAGTAAAACTCTGTAAAAATGGCCATTTTGGTCACTCTGAGGGGTTAAAAAGTGGTTATTCAACATGAGGCACGATCCAATTAACATTTTGAATCATTTTTGGTACAGTCCCAAAAATCCATTTTCTGATGAAAAACGATGACTCCGGACCTGTCGAACGTTCCCAAAATGGTCAATATGGATGAAATTTTAACATTTAATCTTTTGACTCCAAATGACTGTTGGATGTGAATTATGACCTTTTCGACTAAAATAAGTGTGTTTAAAGTCATTTCTGTGCCTGAAATTGGTCAAAATTGAAGCTTTTGGGTAAGCGAAACTCTGTAAAAATGGCAATGTTGGTCACTCTGAGGGGTTAAAAAGTGGTTATTCAACATGAGGCACGATCCATTTGACATTTTGAATCATTTTTGGTACAGTCCCAAAAATCCATTTTCTGATGAAAAACGATGACTCCGGACCTGTCGAACGTTCCCAAAATGGTCAATATGGATGAAATTTTAACATTTAATCTTTTGACTCCAAATGACTGTTGGATGGGAATTATGACTTTTTCAACTAAAATAAGTGTGTTTAAAGTCATTTATGTGCCTGAAATTGGTCAAAATTAAAGCTTTTGAATAAGCAAAAACTCTGTAAAAATGGCCATTTTGGTCACTCTGAGGGGTTAAAAAGTGGTTATTCTACATGAGGCACGATCCAATTGACATTTTGAATCATTTTTGGTACAGTCCCAAGCATCCATTTTCTGATGAAAAACAATGACTCCGGACCTGTCGAACGATTCCAAAATGGTCAATATGGATGAAATTTTAACATTTAATCTTTTGACTCTAAATGACTGTTGGATGTGAATTATGACTTTTTCAACTAAAATAAGTGTGTTTAAAGTCATTTATGTGCCTGAAATTGGTCAAAATTAAAGCTTTTGAATAAGCAAAAACTCTGTAAAAATGGCAATTTTGGTCACTCTGAGGGGTTAAAAAGTGGTTATTCAACATGAGGCACGATCCATTTGACATTTTGAATCGTTTTTGGTACAGTCCCAAAAATCCATTTTCTGATAAAAAACGATGACTCTTGACCTGTCGAACGTTCCCAAAATGGTCAATATGGATGAAATTTTAACATTTAATCTTTTGACTCTAAATGACTGTTGGATGTGAATTATGACTTTTTCAACTAAAATAAGTGTGTTTAAAGTCATTTATGTGCCTGAAATTGGTCAAAATTGAAGCTTTTGAGTAAGCAAAACTCTGTAAAAATGGCCATTTTGGTCACTCTGAGGGGTTAAAAAGTGGTTATTCAACATGAGGCACGATCCAATTGACATTTTGAATCATTTTTGGTACAGTCCCAAAAATCAATTTTCTGATGAAAAACGATGACTCCGGACCTGTCGAACGTTCCCAAAATGGTCAATATGGATGAAATTTTAACATTTAATCTTTTGACTTCAAATGACTGTTGGATGTGAATTATGACCTTTTCAACAAAAATAAGTGTGTTTAAAGTCATTTATGTGCCTGAAATTGGTCAAAATTAAAGCTTTTGAATAAGCAAAAACTCTGTAAAAATGGCAATTTTGGTCACTCTGAGGGGTTAAAAAGTGGTTATTCAACATGAGGCACGATCCAATTAACATTTTGAATCATTTTTGGTACAGTCCCAAAAATCCATTTTCTGATGAAAAACGATGACTCCGGACCTGTCGAACGTTCCCAAAAAGGTCCATATGGATGAAATTTTAACATTTAATCTTTTGACTCCAAATGACTGTTGGATGTGAATTATGACCTTTTCGACTAAAATAAGTGTGTTTAAAGTCATTTCTGTGCCTGAAATTGGTTAAAATTGAAGCTTTTGAGTAAGCGAAACTCTGTAAAAATGGCCATTTTGGTCACTCTGAGGGGTTAAAAAGTGGTTATTCAACATGAGGCACGATCCAATTGACATTTTGAATCATTTTTGGTACAGTCCCAAAAATCCATTTTCTGATGAAAAACGATGACTCCGGACCTGTCGAACGTTCCCAAAATGGTCAATATGGATGAAATTTTAACATTTAATCTTTTGACTCCAAATGACTGTTGGATGTGAATTATGACCTTTTCGACTAAAATAAGTGTGTTTAAAGTCATTTCTGTGCCTGAAATTGGTCAAAATTGAAGCTTTTGAGTAAGCGAAACTCTGTAAAAATGCAATGTTGGTCACTCTGAGGGGTTAAAAAGTGGTTATTCAACATGAGGCACGATCCATTTGACATTTTGAATCATTTTTGGTACAGTCCCAAAAATCCATTTTCTGATGAAAACGATGACTCCGGACCTGTCGAACGTTCCCAAAATGGTCAATATGGATGAAATTTTAACATTTAATCTTTTGACTCCAAATGACTGTTGGATGGGAATTATGACTTTTTCAACTAAAATAAGTGTGTTTAAAGTCATTTATGTGCCTGAAATTGGTCAAAATTAAAGCTTTTGAATAAGCAAAAACTCTGTAAAAATGGCCATTTTGGTCACTCTGAGGGGTTAAAAAGTGGTTATTCTACATGAGGCACGATCCAATTGACATTTTGAATCATTTTTGGTACAGTCCCAAGCATCCATTTTCTGATGAAAAACAATGACTCCGGACCTGTCGAACGATTCCAAAATGGTCAATATGGATGAAATTTTAACATTTAATCTTTTGACTCTAAATGACTGTTGGATGTGAATTATGACTTTTTCAACTAAAATAAGTGTGTTTAAAGTCATTTATGTGCCTGAAATTGGTCAAAATTAAAGCTTTTGAATAAGCAAAAACTCTGTAAAAATGGCAATTTTGGTCACTCTGAGGGGTTAAAAAGTGGTTATTCAACATGAGGCACGATCCATTTGACATTTTGAATCGTTTTTGGTACAGTCCCAAAAATCCATTTTCTGATAAAAAACGATGACTCTTGACCTGTCGAACGTTCCCAAAATGGTCAATATGGAGGAAATTTTAACATTTAATCTTTTGACTCTAAATGACTGTTGGATGTGAATTATGACTTTTTCAACTAAAATAAGTGTGTTTAAAGTCATTTATGTGCCTGAAATTGGTCAAAATTGAAGCTTTTGAGTAAGCAAAACTCTGTAAAAATGGCCATTTTGGTCACTCTGAGGGGTTAAAAAGTGGTTATTCAACATGAGGCACGATCCAATTGACATTTTGAATCATTTTTGGTACAGTCCCAAAAATCAATTTTCTGATGAAAAACGATGACTCCGGACCTGTCGAACGTTCCCAAAATGGTCAATATGGATGAAATTTTAACATTTAATCTTTTGACTTCAAATGACTGTTGGATGTGAATTATGACCTTTTCAACAAAAATAAGTGTGTTTAAAGTCATTTATGTGCCTGAAATTGGTCAAAATTAAAGCTTTTGAATAAGCAAAAACTCTGTAAAAATGGCAATGTTGGTCACTCTGAGGGGTTAAAAAGTGGTTATTCAACATGAGGCACGATCCATTTGACATTTTGAATCATTTTTGGTACAGTCCCAAAAATCAATTTTCTGATGAAAAACGATGACTCCGGACCTGTCGAACGTTTCCAAAATGGTCAATATGGATGAAATTTTAACATTTAATCTTTTGACTCTAAATGACTGTTGGATGTGAATTGTGACTTTTTCAACTAAAATAAGTGTGTTTAAAGTCATTTATGTGCCTGAAATTGGTCAAATTGAAGCTTTTGAGTAAGTAAAACTCTGTAAAAATGGCCATTTTGGTCACTCTGAGGGGTTAAAAAGTGGTTATTCAACATGAGGCACGATCCAATTAACATTTTGAATCATTTTTGGTACAGTCCCAAAAATCCATTTTCTGATGAAAAACGATGACTCCGGACCTGTCGAACGTTCCCAAAAAGGTCCATATGGATGAAATTTTAACATTTAATCTTTTGACTCCAAATGACTGTTGGATGTGAATTATGACCTTTTCGACTAAAATAAGTGTGTTTAAAGTCATTTCTGTGCCTGAAATTGGTTAAAATTGAAGCTTTTGAGTAAGCGAAACTCTGTAAAAATGGCCATTTTGGTCACTCTGAGGGGTTAAAAGTGGTTATTCAACATGAGGCACGATCCAATTGACATTTTGAATCATTTTTGGTACAGTCCCAAAAATCCATTTTCTGATGAAAAACGATGACTCCGGACCTGTCGAACGTTCCCAAAATGGTCAATATGGATGAAATTTTAACATTTAATCTTTTGACTCCAAATGACTGTTGGATGTGAATTATGACCTTTTCGACTAAAATAAGTGTGTTTAAAGTCATTTCTGTGCCTGAAATTGGTCAAAATTGAAGCTTTTGAGTAAGCGAAACTCTGTAAAAATGGCAATGTTGGTCACTCTGAGGGGTTAAAAAGTGGTTATTCAACATGAGGCACGATCCATTTGACATTTTGAATCATTTTTGGTACAGTCCCAAAAATCCATTTTCTGATGAAAAACGATGACTCCGGACCTGTCGAACGTTCCCAAAATGGTCAATATGGATGAAATTTTAACATTTAATCTTTTGACTCTAAATGACTGTTGGATGTGAATTATGACTTTTTCAACTAAAATAAGTGTGTTTAAAGTCATTTATGTGCCTGAAATTGGTCAAAATTCAAGCTTTTGAATAAGCAAAAACTCTGTAAAAATGGCAATTTTGGTCACTCTGAGGGGTTAAAAAGTGGTTATTCAACATGAGGCACGATCCATTTGACATTTTGAATCATTTTTGGTACAGTCCCAAAAATCCATTTT